>NW_027279097.1:0-203514 GCF_046629955.1 Centroberyx affinis | reverse complement strand
CACACACACACAATCACCACAGCTTTCTACTTTGTTTGTAGTCAAAGGCTAATTTAATCAAGGTTATCAAGGAGCTATAAGCATATTCAAGTTTGATCAATAACCACATTGCCACTTAGAAAAAAACCCAAAACAATTCTTTTAAGAGTTTAATTACAGGAAATTACATTACCTAAGGTCAATATTTAAACAAGATGCTGAGTTTAAAACAGCAATACAATGCAATCAACCCAAAGTGCGACTGAGACTTGTATGTATCCTGGGTTGGGGGGGTGGTTGCCACTCATTTGTCCTCCATCCCTTCACGTTGGCAACAAGGGGGCATGCCTCAGATACTATACACCACATATGAGTGTATTAATGGCTGACACAAGCTCGGGCTATTATAAGCTGCGGGTTGCAGTGGACAGCGGGCGGACGGGTCGGACGGACGGACAGACAGAGAAGAGGGGACAGAGCCGTGTGAATGGACGAGGGACACGGAGGGAGGAGAAGGCTCTAATGCTCTGTTACCTCACTAAACCCGGAAAACACAGCCAGCCCGTCCCGCTGAAGGATTAGCCCCTTGTCCATGCTGTAAGTGAACCAAGAATAACACAGATTACAGGTGTATGTGTGTGTGTGTGTGACAGAGAGAGAGAGAGAGAGAGAGAGAGAGAGACTGTTGTGTGGTTGCTATAGCTCTGACTAACCCACTGGGATCCATGGATGTGTCAGCCCAAACATGGGGCTGAGCCGGCGTCCTCATAAATCACATTTCTGATGTTGATTATGGCTTATAGCTTATAGCTTCAATGTGTTTTTCCCAAGTTAAAGCAGGGGCAAGTAAGGTCATCCATTGCTTATAAATGTGAACCTCCCCGGTTGCTCCCCTCGGGGTATCCTGTGACAATATCCTGGAGGTGACACAGTGCAAGGCATTCCTGTGGCCCGGGGCATGCAGCATATATTTAGCTGTTCTCCTCAGACACACTTTACATGGTAAGTGTGTTCGCGAGGCTTCCCTCTGGGGTCCTGCACACACAAATATAGAGGGGAAAATGTTATGTGTCACTATTATAAATGTACATTTGCTGTAGAAAGCAAATAAATCTACAAATATAGATCCAATAACCAGTCTATGTGCAAATAACTCTAGGCTAGGAGGAGGTTTACACTTTGGCAAACACATCTATCTCTAAGAAGTCATATGCTGTCCACTTAAAACTCCATAGGTTGACCTATATTTCCTCTGATGTCACCCTTCCTTATGTGGATAGGAAGAGACACATGATACAGGGAACTGTATTGTTTCATAGCCTGAGGTTTATTCCTCTACTATTGTTGGAACACTTATTATTGTCTCGCACACAGATCCCGCTGATATATGTTCTCGCATTTTCTATAAAGCAGATGAATTATTTTTAGTGACGCCGTATCAGTTGACGCCATAAGTGCGGCCACGCCTTGGAAGAGCCAAAACATGATCCCAGCTTTCCTGTCGGTGTAGGATGCAGGTCAGTAGGTCTGGAGCCGTGTCCGGTCCTGATCCTATATGCTCTCTCTGCCCTTCCAGATCATGGCTCTGCCCTCGTTCATGGTGTTGCCCCTGCTGGTAGTGGTGGCGGCGGGGGTGTACTACATCTACAACGAGGTCACCCAGTTCATGTCCAAGTCCCTGGTGCGGAACAAGGTGGTGGTGATCACGGATGCTGTGTCAGGGGTGGGGAGCGGTAAATGATGCCACTTTTCTTTTAAAGTTGATGTCATTACCTCTGCCAAAGATGTTTTGTTGCCACCTGTAAGTTTGTCTGTCTGTCTGTCAGCAGGATATCTCAAAAATATACAGATGGATTACCATGAAATTTGGTGGACAGATCGGCCTTTGGCTAAGTAGCAATTGATTCGACTTTGGTGGTGATCTGTATCTTCTTCATCTGATTTCTGCCATTAGACATTTATCTTTTTTATCCATAACTATGAAACAAACATAGATAGAGACTTGATCCCAAATCCTTAGTACGTTTGCAGCAGAGGTGTGACCAAGTCAACTTTGCTCGAGTCCCAAGTCAGTCTCAAGTCTTGAGGCACAAGTCTCAAGTCAAGTCCATGTCATTAATGTCAAGTCTCAAGTCTAAATGTAGAACAGCATGTCAAGTCAGAACAAATAAAGAGTCCAGTATCAATTTAATATCTTAAAGACAACTAAATGTCTAGGACTTTTCAATGCAATATGGTTTTAATAGGATAAAAACTTGGTAAGAGCATCATGAGTTTGATTTCTATAATCAGTTTGAACTTCAATAAATTCAATCATTCCATACAAATTCAGAAAACAGAATTTAAATTCAGTCGTCTGCTGGAACAAATCTCATCACTTTCAATCTAAGTCATTTACACAAACTTTACACAAACCTAGAAACCTTTTCAAGTCATCAAAGTACAAGTCAAAGTCAAGTCCCAATCACCAGAACCCAAGTCAAGCCAAGTCTCAAGTCTTCTCTTCATCCATCAAGTTGAGTCTCAAACAATTAAAACTGTGACTCAAGTCTGACTCGAGGGTCAAGAAATCAATTTAACTTAAATTCTAGTGATAGGAGCAATGTCTTCAGATGTCTAAACCGGACGACAAAGTTATCATACATGATTTCAACCTCCTCTTCTCCCCACTGTGCCATCCAGAGTGCGCCCACCTCTTCCACAAGGCGGGTGCCAGGCTGATCCTGTGCGGGACGAGCTGGGACAAGCTGGAGTCTCTGTACGACTCTCTGACCAGCGACGCCGACCCCAGGGAGGTGAGGAACACGGAGTAAATAAAGAAATAAAGTATGACGCATATACTGGCAGCCGCTTCGGTACGCAACTTCATAAACATGCCAAACTGTGAATAAACCCTTCCAAAGCTAAAATCATTACTGCTCTTTGAAGAGATGAGTCATCCTTTGGCAAACTCCCCAACTGAGAAGCACATCATTGCTCTATGGCTGCTTCAGTAAACACTGCTACTATCTCATACCCATAATCTATCACATTATATCTCTAATTGTGATTTTCTTCCATATATATTAACCAAAATCCCTCAGATGGTGGTTAGGACTCAATGCATGACACTGACATGACATGGTGGGGTTTTAGTACAGCAGGTTCTGTCTGTGCTTTTATTCCAATCCTCTGCTCTATCTACTGCAGTACAGATCACCGCTTCCTCCTCTGGTAAACACAATAGCAGGATATCCTCTCTGACAGCACACTGTCCTCTGAGTATCTCCCATACACACACACACCGGACCAGATGTGTGTGTATGGAAAAAACCCACTGCAATCACAATAGACTCATAGATAACGCTATTATCCAACGAGCAAACACACAAGCTCATGGTCATCGATTACGGGTGTAGCCGTTAAAGGCACAATTCAAATTGATTAGAACAGCGGTTGTCAACCTGGGGGGGCGGGACCCCCCAGGGGGTCGTGAGAACATTTTGGGAGGTCGCGAGATGATTTATGGGATAGGAAAAAACATATTTCTACTGTACAAATTTATTACCATGTCTATTTTTTTTCAGATTTTCCACATTTTTTTCAGGCTCTCTGCCTCCTCCAATAGTTAATCAAATGAAACAACCTGACAAAGGAAAATCATCGGTTGGTTGAACTCTCTTTGTTTTAAGGGGTCACAAGCGTCATAAGTTATTTTACCTCCGCATAGCATGTAATCAGGAATGTAGTGGAGGATAAACTCAGTTAACTCTTAAAACTTTTTATTTGCAGAATAGAATTTATCCATCTGACATAAATCTTTGAGGTAAATTCATAGTATAAATCATATTAAATAGTATTTTACTGATGTTATATGGATCTTTTAAGAAAAAAACTCAGAAATGAATGCTTTTCTGAAAATCTAACTGATTTCTGTTTATATTGGTGGTTGTTAGCTGGCTGGAGATCATAGTTTACCCTCCTTTGTAGTCACCACTACATCATCTGCATGTAGTGGTGACTATCAGTGGTGCCTGAAGCACATATTGTCCACATAGGATGAGTTACTAGACCTCCTGTGTCTCCCTAGACGTTCGCCCCCAAGCTGGTGATCCTGGACTTCAGCGACATGGACAGCATGGAGGAGGTGGTGGCCGAGGTGCTGGAGTGCTACGGCTGTGTGGATGTGCTGATCTGTAACAGCAGCATGAAGCTGAAGGCCCCGGTGCAGAGCGTCTCCCTGGAGCTGGACAGGAACATCATGGACATCAACTACTTCGGCCCCAGCTCTCTGGCCAAAGGTAGGGCAGACAAAACAGCAAAACCGGATGAAGACATTGTGCTCTTTTTTTTTTAATCTGATTGGTCATAATTGCTGTGAACAAATCGTGTGACAGGTGTACTTCCAACGATGATCTCAAGACGATCGGGACACATCGTGCTGGTCAACAGCATCCAGGGCAGACTGGCTGTCCCGTTCAGAAGTTCCTGTGAGTTTTTTTATCACACAAACCCTATTAGATACTAACAGCCTACTTAGGGTTTCAACCTTCAGATCATGTCCTCACAGTGTGGTGTAACAGACAGAAAGGATTCTTCCGATGAAACATAACGATTAGGTGCAGTATCTCCTCTGCAATGTATGGAATGAGGCTTATTCATGGGTGAGGTGCACCTCTTTTGTGTGTGTGTGTGTGTGTGTGTGTGTGTGTGTGTGTTACAGATGCAGCATCGAAGCACGCGGCGCAGGCCTTCTTCGACTGCCTGCGGGCCGAAGTGGAGGAGTACGGGATAGTAGTCAGCACCATCAGTCACACCTTCATCGACGCCTCCGCCCCCCCGCCCCCCCCGCCCTCCGACCAGCCGGAACCTCCTAAACCAAACAGCCTGGTTGCATGTGAGTAGAAGGAATGGCATGCTGTACAGCAGGGACTGGCTGGGTAATGATATATGAACAGTCATTACAATGGAAGGGAAACAGACAGGAGACGGGGATGATTATAGCTTCTAATGTTGAATGTATTTATTTTTTACTATTAGTTCTTCAATTTATTTATTCTTTTATTTATTTATTTATAGTTTTATTTATTCTTTTTTACTTTTTTTAACTTACTTTTTTCCAAAAAATTCTGATAATTGATAAAACAAAACACAAAATAATGTATTTACTCATGGTATATATTATGTTGTGTATGATAGTCATTATCATAATAGGAATTAGAATGATTATTGTGTTTATTGTATAATATTATGTTGATACATAATGCTCAGCATAATCATTATGTGGTATTATCACAATTTATAATAACTAGATATATATTTTATATTGTAAGAATAAAGATAATTACATATATTATTATATTGCACTGAAAAGAGAACCATTTTCGTTGTCCTGTTGTTTGAAATATATTTATTTACTTATAAATTGTAAAATTATATATATTCACCTTTCCTCCTATTCTCCATCAAGAGGCATTTGGCCTCTTGCCAGGCTGTTATTTTAAATAGGAATTTGTTCTTAATTGATTTGCCTCATCAAATAAAGTTTAAATAAAGAATAAACAGGTCATTTAGAGATCATGATGAAAAAAGAAAAATCCAATGCACTCCAAAAATCTGTTAAAAAGCCTTTATTGTGCTTTATCTAGTCATAATTTTTAGTTAAAAAACTGCCACTAACACGTTTCAGTCTTCAGCCTTTTAACAGATTTTTATTTTCCACATGTCCCAACACACACAGCACAAAGACAAACCTCAACGCATCTGTCCCTCTTCCTCCTCCACAGTCATCACCAGCCAGCTGACCCACGGCGTGCGCCCGTCCGTCCTGGCCAATGAGATTATGTGCACCGTGAACAGGAAGAGGAAGGAGGTGGTGCTGGCCCACCCCATCCCCCGGGTGGCCCTGTACCTCCGCGCCCTCTTCCCCCCCGTCCTCTTCTCTGTGCTGGCCGCCGGAGTGAAGGACTCGGCCTTGGCGGAGCAGATGCAGTAGGAGAGAGAGAGTGTGACAGAAAAGTATGGAAAGTTCACACAAATGTTAGTATGTATGGGCTTATGCGGCTTATTAAAATTGCTTTATATGCAGTCAATGAGTTCAAATAGCCTAAAAGAATAAGAGGATGGATCTGGGATGACTTGATTTAGTCATGTGATCATAATTAGTACTCCTTTTCTTAAATATTGCATTTTACCAATATGGACCATTCAAATCAGGAGAATCCCACATGACAACATGACTGGAAAGTGTCACATTTTGTGTTCATTGGATAATAATTTATCATAATTGTGTTGTTCTGCTGTTTTACTGTTATAAGTGATAAGAAACACCAAGGGTTGTGTTTACTGCCTCTTTAATTGCACTTGGAAATTGGGTTGTCACAGTAGCAGAGAATAGGACATAGATAAGAACAAGATAATTAGTAGTTAGTGAAGATAATGGAACAAATAATTACAAAACTGGACCTTTTGACAGTAATACAGCAAATATACAATGTCTTTACTGATTGGAGCGCATGGGCAAGTGTGCATCGCAAGCTATTCCCATTGTGCACAAATGGGAGAACAAATATACAGAAATGTGTGCAGATGACATGCAAATATGCATTGTAAGCCAATCACATGATCAGATTTACAGATGGAAGTAACATTTATGCAGAGATGTGTCTGGAAATATGAACCAGCTCAGGTATTATGCAGGAGTACTGTATGTACAGGTCATGTGCATGAACTGGATGGAGATGGAGAAGATGGAGGTAGATCATATGTCCATTTTCATTTTTCCATATTATCATAAAGCATGGTTTTGATGAAATGTATTCCATGTTGTATTTGCATGAGAGTGGAACCATCTGTTCTCTCTAAAACGCTTTCAGTCGTGAATGAATGTCTTTTCTTTGAACGTCCTCTAGATGGCAGCAACATGCTGTTATTAGCGCTGTGGCCTTTGTGGCTGCAGAGATTAGACTGATCCTTCTCCCTTTAACGTGGGAGATGAAGTGTCCAAGTATTTACTCTGTCACAGTATTAACTCTCCTAATGAGCTGAGGATGAAAGAGTTAAAAAAATGGACATAAAATTTTCAACTTGGTTCCATTTCTTTGCATTGTTGCGGATGGGGCTGATTGTTTCATAATGGTGCTTTCCTCTTGTGCATTGCAAAAACAGCATAACAATTAAATAAAAAACAATAAAAAATGTTGCAATAAAATATTTCAATGACAAAAAAAATGACAGAATATGAAAAGGAAAATGCTTTGTCTGTGCTGATACTCACTTTTCAGTGTACATCAAATATATTCACTGTCAGCCAAAGACCTTTTCTGGCAGAGATGACATTTATGTATAGATGCATAGCAGTCCAATTACATGTCACTCACAGATTTATTGGAGGACGGGAGCTGCTGTCTGGTATTATCCTGTAAGGATTACACTGGTGGGATCAATGCTTATCCATGCATTCTGCACATGCATGCTCTATATTGTGATTACTAAAATGCACATAATAACACATTTGCAAAACAACACACAGATCCGTCTTAAGTTGTATCATATGAGGATGTCTGAGCAGTGTGTGTGTGTGTGTGTGTGAGAGAGAGAGAGAGAGAGAGACTATTGGCGTGAAGTCCAGCTGGTGTGCGTGAATGTGTCCTCCAGGTCATTCTCCTCTGGGGAATTGAATTGTCTTTTGTCTCCGGGACGGCCCGGACAGGAATCGGCCTGTAACGCTCTGACATGAATAAATGCAGCGCCGTGACATTTCCACATGTTAAACAGGAAGGATTTCTTTAGCCGGCACTCAGCTGGACCCTCCAAATTGGCGTGTTTTTTTTTTTTGTTTTTTTTTTTTGATCTGGAAGCATTTACATATGTCACACAGAACTGCCAAGTCATGTATGTTTCATTGAATCGAGGCCGCGTATGAATAATCGCTTGGCCATAGGTTCCAGGGGAGAATTCCAGATTTATTTAAAGGTAAATCCAATCGAAATGCATTGAGGTATGCAGTAATATCTCAGAATGATCTCAGCCTAATGCTTTCTCTCAATCATCTTTAGTGAGCAATGTGTTGATAAGGCCCCGAAACACAGCGGAGATGACTGTCCCGAAGCCATATGTGGAGTGACACCTCCTGAGTTATATATGAGAATCGCCTCATAGGGACATCTCGCCCCCAGAAATGCTCTTTCCATGAGGGAGGCGATCACCCATATCAATATTTAAAGCCCCCCGTTATTGACACTAACCTGACTTATGGAGGTTATGCAGAGGCCAGGGTAATGATTCCCTAAGCTTTCACGGCACGCGACACTTTAAAATATGGGTTGATGGCTCCGGTGAGTATGACTCTAATGTCTGTACAATGATGCTTTATTTGTCCATCTGTTGTTGGGATGGGTGTTTGTATTCTGTTCTATAGTCAGACTCCATAGAGGCCCAGACAGAAATGGGTGTGTCCGAAAATTCTCAAAGTGTAAGCATGCTGAATGTTGGAGTATCTACTAGGCTTAGACTGATATATGAGGCCGATATTGGGCTTTTATTAAATACTGGATATTGATCCGCTGCTGATATGATGGAGGTTCCTCCCTGACCACAGCTACATAAAAACAGGCTGTAAAACCTGACATGACGTTTTATTTCTTTGCACATTTTTATTTCTTCACCTTTCACCTATAGGCAGTAATGTATCCCAGAGTTTCCTTACCATTGAATAGGTGTGGTGGATCACTCTGCCTTAAAGAGCTGACACTAAAAGAATTTCATTATGGGTCACAATGGAGAGTTTTAGTGTCCCATGATGGTCTAAATGCAATTTCAGAGGTTTTTCACACCCTGAAAAGAAGGAAATTCTAGGAGAAACACTGAATCCTTGTAATTTTGGGGCATAAAAATTGTCACATTTAAAGATATTGAATATCAATACAATAGTCTGACTGCATGCTGCTATCAGCAGGTTCAACACAAACATATTAGTATTGGTATTTGCCTTCAAAAACCCTTATTGGTCGAACCCTAGTATCTACTGGGTTCCAACAGTATGCAGTATGTTATGTTCAGTACATGAAGAAGTCGGCATAGCAAATACAATCCATACTGAAACCCATATAGTGTCATGTTATTGTTTTTTTATATTTTGCCAATATCTGTTCATTCAAATACTTAAGTAACAACCTAATAGGCTATTTAAATGATGAAAGAGACAGAAGAGAAAGGAATTTAGTGTCCTTAAAAGGCCTTTCTGAACAGAATACTGCACATTGTAGCAGAAGTATTTGGACAGAGCCAGGCTGTCAGCCCAAGCACACTATATAGGATTAAACTATTCTGTCAAGGTATAATCTTAGTATCACATGTCTTCTCGAGAAGGATTTTTTTTACCCATACACGTCTTCCTAATCCCTCTGCCTTGTTTGGTATAAAGATTACATATTTAATCTCAAAGGGAAAGTTTGCCTTAATCTCTCATAAATCCCAGCGCACACCGGCTTCTCATATCCCCCGTCTCTCCAGAACAGTTTCTCACAGACGCACGAGAACGAGACTACACCGCCAGTTACAGATTAGAGAGTTTTAACGTTGGTTAAGATAATCCTTCAATTTTCCTGCTTTCGGAAAAGAAAAGCATTGTGATATTTCTCATGACCCTCAAATCAGCCGAGGCCACAGATATAATTATGTTACCAACACATGTCAAAGAGAGATTTAAATCAGAGCAAACGTCAGGGAATACGCATTACAGTCATTTTTGAGCCAATGCAGCAAAAGCCAATGGGAAAATTCAAGCACGGATCCTCTGGCTTTGTACCGGAAATAGATCTGGATTAATCTGACAAGGGCAAAGCTTATTGTTTGGTTCGCAGCTTCATTTGGAGCATATTCCTCATTGGCAATGGCTCTTTGTCAGAATGTCATCATGTCAGAGCTCCTATTGATCTGACCGGCTCTAATTGGAGACGTTAATAAAGTTCGAGTCTCACCATTGATTGTCTGCCCATTATCAGTCAATGTATTGGGTGGCAGCTCAATGTTCAATGTCATGCGCCGGGGTTGATGTGTTGCTTTTATTACTCCCCATCTAAATAAGCAGTGGTGGAAGAAGTACTCTGATCCTTTACTTAAAAAACTGTAAAAGTACCAATACAGCAATGTAAAAATACTCCATTACAAGTAAAGGTCCTGCATGAAAAATCCTACTTAAGTAAAAGTACATAAGTATTAGCAGCAAAATGTAATTAAAGTATTAAAGTCAAAGTAGTGGTTTGGTCCCTCTGACTGATATTTTATTATATATGACATCATTAGATTATTAATACTGAAGCATCAGTGTGTAAGCAGCATGTTACTGTTGTAGCAGCTGGAGGTGGAGCTAGTTTGAACTACTTTATATACAGTTAGCTAGTTTAGTCCAGTGGTTCCAAACCTAGGGGTCGGGCCCCTCCAAAGGGTCACCGGATAAATCTGAGGGGTCGTGAGATGATTAATGGGAGAGGAAAGAAGAAAAAACAAAGTTCTGATACACAAATCTGTTTTCAGTTTTTGGACTTTTTCTCTAATCTTTGATTTTTGCTGAAATATTGAATCATTTGAACATTTATTGAAATGAAACCATGTGAGGTTTAGAGGGAAAAATCACTATTTGGTGGAGCTGTTAACAACTCATAGACATCTGAAATGTGACCCGACTACACACTGCTTTTTGTAAGACGTCAAAAGCCAAAAAGGTTGGAAACCACTGGTTTCATCTTTAACAATGTGTTGTATTTTAAAAGCTTGTTATATTATCCATTGTGTCAAATCTCCATCTGAAAAGTAACTAAAGCTGTCAATAAATGTAGTGGAGTAGAAAGTACAATATTTCCCTCTGAAATGTAGTGGAGTGGAAGTATAAAGTAGCATCAAATGGAATGTATCTCAAAATTGTACTTAAGTACAGTACTTGAGTAAATGTACTTAGTTACTTCCCACCATTGTAAATAAGCATCTTTATTTTTGTTGGCGTAAAAAAGGACGACACAGATTTTCTATTTCAGAAGAACAGAGCGCAAATAAAGTCAAAGACAGCAGGTTTTATTTAAGGTTTGGATGCAAACTGCTGATACTCCACATTAACTGCATTAATGCGCCGCGTGAGGGGAAATTATTGCACACTTCACAGAATTCCCAGGCAAATACTAAAAGCAAGGGCTTCAAAAGGACTTGGAAAAAACAGAAAGCGTATTGAAATTTAAGGTGACACGCCACACCCGCTACCGATTTGAAGACAGCAGAAGAAGCTAATCCAGGCGGTGACAGCCCGCAACATGATACCCGTGTTGATGTGGCCCCGGCCAACTTGCTAAGCTCCAGCGTATTGAGTTCTGATGAGCCATCCCTCTTTGTGCATATTATATGAGAGCTATGGGAATCCAAATGCAACAATATTGACATTGTGCAATTAGAGTGGGGTCGTTAGGTCTGCTGCTATTTTAGCGCAAAAAGAGAAACCGGGAGCGCGTCACTGGAATCCTGCCGGGCTCGGAGAAGGAGCATACATACACACACACACACCTACCCATCCCCCCCGCTCCCTCATCCAAATTAAAGGGGGGTGGTAATGGGAGGGGAGGTGTGGGGTGGGCGGCTAATGAAACAGAAGGGGCACCGGGACGCGGACTGGGATTCATATTAAAGCTCCCCCCCCCGGTGTTGCGGATGCCGCCGTTTACCGAGGCCAGGTTCCCAGCCTGCCTTGACCCCCCCCCCACCCCCACCCCCACCCAACCTACCTCCCGCCTCGGCTCCTCACCTCCTCCAGCCGGCCTCTCCTAAACCCTGAGTAGAGGGAGCATGGAGAGCGGGCAGAGGGCCTTTCAACGCGGTCTGATTGGATTTTTTTTTTTCCACGCCTCGGATCTGTGAAAGAGGCGCGGAGGCTTTTCACAATGCCGGATCGACCTCTTGAGGAGCCGCGTGAGTGACCTCTGAGTGGCCCGGAGTGACCTTACATAAGAGAAAACACACACACACACACACAAATTCAGGTATGTGCTGCTCAGTCACATATTTCAAAGAGGCTTTTTCTAAGCACAAAAACGCAGCAGGCCAAAAGTGACTGAGGCTGTCATTACTCCACTGCACAAAATAAACCATTGTCACCAGGGGAAGCATAAAGACAAAATTGCTTCTGCAAAGCAAGGCTGCACCAAGACACCAAGGCAAGATGAAACCAGATCCCTTGTCTATACTCATACACCATCTACCCACTGTAGGCGTAGCAAGTTGCTCTCATGCACTTCTGTCATACACTGAGCATTACAAATACTTAGGACTTACTCTCTCTTACAGGACTTATCTTGGTTACAAAACCTCTACACAGTTGTATAAATCTTGTGTCTGTCCTATTTTAGATTATGGTGCAGGGGTCTGGGGTTATTGCAAGCAAACAAAATGTGACGCAGTTCAGAAGAGAGCTATGCGCTGTTTTCTGGGTGTGCATAAAATGGCCCCAAAACCTGCAGTATGTGGTGACATGGGATGGGAGCCATGTGAAGTGTGGCATAAGGGTGACATGTTGCCACTGTGGAATAGATTAATTAACATGCCCAATAACAAATTTTCTATTTGGATTTTTCAAATAATTATTCTTGGGCAAGGGAAATATTTGGCAAGGCAGGTCTCCAATATATATATATGGAAATAAATTATCTTGTAGTATTAGTCAAATTAAAACAATACTATTTGAAAATTATAAACAGAAATGGTTAGAAGAAGTTTTATGTAAACCAAAATTGAGAACGTACAGTCTGATTAAGTGTATTTACCATCCAGAGCACTATGTCACCCTTAACCTGAGCAGAGCACAGAGGTCTGTCTGTGCCCAGGTCAGATGTGGTATCTTGCCTCTGGCGGTGGAAACCGGACGCTTCCACTCAATTCCAGAGGAGAACAGAAAATGTCACCTGTGTGATCTGGGAGAGGTCGAAAATGAAATGCACTTTTTGTTCTACTGTCCGTTATATCACAATCTTAGATACAGGCTTTTCCGTAAAATATCTGCAGAATGTCCTGATTTGTTTTCTATGTCTGATGATTGTAGACCAGCACCTGTTTACAGACAAAGTGTTTCACCTAGCTCAGTTTGTGTTAAATGCCTACCAACAGCGTAGGAGGGCGCTTTATGTTTGATGTGTTAAAGGCACAGTCTGTGCCTCAGATGTGCCTAAGTTATGTTTTATAGCTGTAATGTCTTAGGAGCAGGATTGTGTTCATATTTGGTTTGACATTGTTTGACATGTATGGAAGTGTATTATATGTGTTCTTTCACTCTCACTATGTTATTGCTCTTGTTTGGTATGTTTGTAGTGTCTTGTAAGCCCATGCAGTCTGGGCACCTTTTGGTGCATGACACTTTGAAAAATAAATTACTTACTTACTTACTTACTTACATACACATCACTTCACATTGGAGCCGGGTGATATGGTTGAAATCAATATCAAGATAATCATAAGGATTTTTTCCGATATCGATATATATCACGATATGGCTCACGTATACAAAATCACACGTTAAATAGTCAAATGAATGTTCATCCCATTAAAGTGAATGGTAATGTTAGGGTGTGATGTCAAACAACTCATTTTGCCAGAGTTTCTAAATAAAATTTGCCTGTTATCATCAGTTTAGACAGCAGAAATGTGTATCACAATATCCCAAAATCACCATATCATCACCATATGATTCCACTGAAAGGCGATAAACGTTAATATCGAGTCATCGCCCAGCCCTACTTCACTTATCCCCATCGGTCCTCTGTTCAAGCTTTTTATATTCCCTTGTTTCTCTCAGCCTCGTTGCCTTGGCCCTAGCAGGAGCTGACAGCCAGCCCAAACAGGCCTGAAGGAGGCGAGGGAGGCGCGGAAAAAGAGATGCGGAAGAAGGGGGGATCGGAGAGAGGGAACGGGCAGAGGAAGAAAGAGGGAAGGCATGCATGGACATAGAGGAGGACAGAGGCAGGACTCCTAATTGTCTGTTTAGAAGACTTTTGTTCTCTTGCTCAAGGCTGACAGCATGTTTCTTTATGTGCCCACTAAAAAGGTCCAGTGTGTGTTTTGTGTCTGCGTGCGTGTGTGTGTGTGTGTGTGTCGGTGTGTGTGTGTGTGTGTCTTTTACATGGCCACTAACAGGTCTCGGATCACTGGTCATGAAAAGAGCGGCTGGTAACCGTTGTGTCTCTGCTGGCGGAACTCTGCCGTTTGATTGGCTGGCTGAGTTGTGCTGCCGCTCCGGGCAGGAAGGGTTATTTTGGACTTGTGAATGGAGGCCATGTGGGCTGTTGGGTAATCTTTGTAAAGAAGAGTGACTGGGACCCGACTGTCGTGTACATGTGCTCGCATTCGCCAAGTTGTTGTTCAGCAGGTTCCTTTGTGATCGAGACGAGGGTGAAAGGAGAAGAGGTAACGAGTTTAAAGAGACGGAAAAGAATGTTTTTCAGACCGGGGTTAAGCGATATATCAATTTGGCAATATATCCAGATGATATTAGCCTTTTTTGTAAAAATCAGATATTGGCTAATCATCATCGTCCACCTCTAATATGATGGATATGATGCAAGTTTGTACGATTACTTATTTACTGTAGAATTGATCAATACCATACTGTATGTACTAAGCTCTTAACCTGAAATTATTATAATGCAAATGTTATGCAAAATTATTATTAGAAGTATTGGTAATAGTGCCTTTATTATTATTATTATTATTTTCCTGGGTTTCAATGGTCTAAATGCTGTTTCAGAGGCTTTTCCACCCTGCCAAGAATAAAATTATGGATTTTTTTTACATGAAATTTTGGTAACACTTTACAATAAGAGTCACTAAGTTAAGGGTTAGTTAATGCTTAATTAACAGTTAACGAATGTGTAATTTACTAATGGTGTTCATGTTAACTAAGGTATTAATTTATACATTATTTAATAGTTTATAAAGATGACTATTAAATGTATAAATGAATACCTTAGTTAACATGAACACCATTAGTAAATGATTACCAGACACATTAGTTAACTGTTAATTAAGGGTTAGTTAATGCTTATTAAGCATTAACTAACCCTTAACTTAGTGACCCTTATTGTAAAGTGTTACCGAAATTTTAAATAAAACAAACAAAACATTGGCTATTGGCAGCCTCAGTCCAAACATATTGGTATCGGCCTTCAAAAACCAATATCGGTCGAACCCTAGTATAGCCCTACCTATACCCTGTCTGGACACGCATCTGTTTTCAAAGCGCTTGAATGCCACGTTTGCGTATGAAATCTGACATTATTGCCTTCCACTATTATCATCTGATGAATTTGTGATTGTTATCAGGCCTGACAGAGGCCTGTGCGGCGGTCACCACAGGGACGCACGCGGGCAGGAGCTGCGCGGGACTCGGGGGACCTGGGGGATCAATAGGCAGACTGTGGAGGAGCAGAGGGCTGGCTGTGATCTCCTCTGCTCAGCTGAAATAATGGCAAACCACTGTGGTCTCTGAGGGAGTATTAGGGTATGTAGATAATGGCAAGGCAGGGCTTTGAGAAGGTTAGATGTGCCTTAAACGGAGAAACGGAGAACATCCGCTTTTTCTATATAAAAATGATACAAACAAATTTCATAACATTGATTTTCCTACAAAAATTGGACGTGTGTAGATGAAATTTGCCTTATCAGTTTGCTAATGAGCCTCTATACTTCTTGTTCTATGTATAAGTAAATCTTTTGATCTCCAGTTTTAATCCTGTTATGTCATTTGCTCTCAACAGGGACAGGGGCAAATACAGGCAGAATGGAGTTTTAGTTATGCAAACACTTCTCAGAGCCGCTCTGGAGGCAGAAATAATCGACTGAGTTAAACATCACTGGGAGGAGCCAAAGAACCACACTGTTTTGCTGCCAACTTGGCAAATCTGTCACTGCTTTTAGTGACTTTTCAGACCCCATGGCAAATATTTCAAAAAGCGTCGAGTAACAAATCTGACGACAAACCATGGAGAACAATGTTAATGTCCTGACTCAGAGCATTTGGCGGCAGATTGGTACAGCTGATGTCGATTTGCACTAGTCTATAGCTTGTCTAATCCAAAGATGTCACAGCGCTTCCCATACATAATGTAGCCCAAGAACGTGGGACTGTAGCAAATATATTCATATGCAAATGAGTATGTGACTTCACCTAGTGAGTTCACCTTAGGACTTTTTGAGCAGCCAGTGTAGCTACTTTCCTTGGAAGAGAGTTGGCAACACTGTTTCTGAGTGCAAGTAAGCTAACTGTCAATCTTGAATGGGAAAAAAGGGACTCTGGTCAATAAATAAATATTAATGGCAATGACTTTTTTTTTCATTCATTCATGACCATGATATCCAACTAGCTTACCTAGATAACTATAGGCTACTATAGCTAATTTGAACTTGGAAAGTCAGCTAGGCTAACTAGCTAGCCTAGATTACTTAGTATTTTTTTGGTTAGTAAGGCTTCATAATATTAGCTTCCTCCTCTCTTACCTCTTGCCTTCTTCACTTGGCTTCAGTCTAATGTTACAGCCTCTGAGAAATGTATAATTAAAACTCCAATCTGCCAAATCCCCCGTGCAAAAGCAAATCTTTGTCTCTATTTCAGCAATACTGCATCACACAATGAAGTCAATATGAGTAAATATACTCTTTAATCGCCTTCTGTCAATGACTGGTATGGGTGCTTCACAAAAACAATAGAGAAGAGTAAATAGACCCAAGACAGATTACACTGTGTGTGTGTGTGTGTGTGTGTGTGTGTGTGTGTGTGTGTGTGTGTGTGTGTGTGTGTGTGTGCGCGTGTGTGTTTGTGTTTGTGTTTATTGTCTAAGTGAGCAGGGCCTTTATGTGCGTGTCCATTAGGTGAGAGCAGCATATGTCACAGCTCAGTCAGATGGGCTTCTGTCTCAGTGGGAATATACTGCCTACAGCTGGCATCCATGGGGAACACATACACACACAAACACACACACACGCTCACACACACACACACACGCACTCAGAAACCACAAGGAAAAGATGTGGAAAGCTGTCCTTCATGCTTAACCTCTTTACAAGCAGGGATTATTTTCACTATATAATTAGGAATTCTTGGGTGGAGGGTGGAAGTGGGGGTATTTAGCGACAACAAAAGAAGTTCAAGTGACTTTCATGTGTTGCCTGGCGCTTTCTTGTGCTGCTCACACAGTGCCAACTCAAAAAACAAGGCAATCCGATTAAGCGCTTCAACCACTAATGGTTATAAAATCTTTATCTTGCCTAGCCGTCCAATAAGAGAGCTGAAAGAGAGAGTAGCTCTAATTGTTCGTCAAAGTCAAGTCAAATTTGCATTTCATACAGTGATGCAACTCAAAGTGCTTTACAAACAAGATAAAAAAAAAGAGACATAAAACTAGTTGAAAAAATAAAAACTAAGAGAGCCATGTTGCCTTGTATATTTTAAATGTTACCTACAAACTATTAAATTAAATATACCTCTGTTGGATCCAAAAGTATCACTGTGTGTGTGTGTGTGTGTGTGTTCTTTTGTGAGCGCTTGTGTGTACTTTTGTGTCTTTGTATGAGTGTGTCCCATTAAGGCCAATGAGATGAAGACCCCAGGGACGAGCTAAATGAACAGGGTCATCAGTCTCCGGCTACTTGCTGCTGTCAGGACCAGAGTCAGGGGAAAAGAAGAGGAGGAGAGGAGTGGAGAGGAGAGGAGAGGAGAGGAGAGGAGAGGAGAAAGGAAGAGAGGGGAGGAGAGGAGAGGAGAGGGGAGGAGAGGAGTGGAGGATCTGAATTAAACAGCTCTATCGTGAGTGACCTAGTTCAGTTGGGATGGGGATAATTTGGGGGATGTGGAGGGGGGGACAATATTTGGGTGCAAATGGGGATACGGGGTTGACAATTGGAGGGATATAAGGCCTGGAGTATTGACTAATGCCTGGAGCTGTTGATAGTTTTAGCCTCTACTGTGGTAAAGTGAGGCATATGGACTGAATATCAGAACCACAGAACTTGAACGGATAGAACGTTTGCTATAGTAATTTGGCTAGTACACCATCAAATGGCGACTATGGAATTTTGAGGGTTACTTGCTATGGTGACAACGCAAGTCTGGGCATTAAGGCCGTAAAGTGTCACACTTGAGAACTGTGTGCTTACGAGTGCTTATAGCAAACTGTCAAAACTAAACTGAAAGCTAACGTTAGCGACGAGGTTAACGTAGCGTTATCAAAGATTGCACTTCTCTTGCTAGCTCTATCTAGTCAACATCTGCTTATTAGCAAACCTAGCTGGTAAGCATCATCAAACTGCGGTACCTTTAACGTAAGATAACCCCTTGAATGCTATAAACTAACATAGCTTAGCCTACCTTTAGTGGAGAAGGAAAGTTAGCGTTCTCTAACTGCTAACGGACATCGGGTGAAACTGGTATTAACTCAACTGTAACCACTTCTCACTGTGCACAGATATCATTTTGACCAACTTGAAAAGACAGCAGCAAACTAGCCTCTGCCAGTTTTCCACTGGTTCTTGCTGTAAAACTTCTCACCTCAGCGACTTGCTGTAAATTGCTTCATACAGAAGCTAGCATAAACACATAAAAATGGCCGCCGATCCGACCATCCTGGAACATTGATTTGAATGGGAATGACCGTTCTGTCTATTCAAGTTCAGAACAGTAAGCTCAGGAAGCTGACTTAAGGATATTGATGAGAATGATGGGCTAGTTGAGAGAAAATGAACCAGATTTGGGCCAAATTTTGGGAGCTCAAACAATTGAAAATCCTCCTCATCACTGAATAGAAATGAATCATCCCATATCCCATGAAAAATAAGTGGATTTGAAACTTTCTGAATTGCTTTGTGAAGAAACACTTGCCTCATCAACACTTGTAGGAGGGCTCCTGGCGCCCAAATATGATGAATGGAAGATAAATACATTAGGGATGTAATCTCCGCCTGAGATGAGGGGTCAAAGGGGGCGGTAATCTGGTGGTAGGAGATGGGAGAGGGGAAACTTAATCCCTAGTTCAGCCATGCATAATATATTCTGATTAATCATACCCCCGCTGGCGTGATGTGACACATGAATATGGGCTAATATATATTTTGCATTGCGTCCCATGCCCTGGTTTAAGGTTAGAAAAACACAGTCAGATGGAAAACTAATGGGTCACTTGAAGCAAAGGGAGCGAACAATGAGGAATATGAACAGAAGTCCCTTTTGTTTCAATTTGGGAAAATCCGAAAATCCAATCGCACGGCGACAATTGGGGTATTGAGTCCAAAACATGAAATCACTTCATATCCATGACAAAGTCCTTTTGCAGCGGAATCAAATGAAGGCATGGAGACAGACTGAGCAAATTATTCTTCCGACAAATCCATATGAGCGGTATTTAGGATTAATATTTCTTTATTGTAAACCCTGGAATTAAACTGGGCCTAGTGAGTAATGTGTCTCCTGATAGATCCAGCATGTCTGGAGAATATTCAGAACCCTTCGAACGAACCTGTAAATTTGAATTCTGCGACCAGTGGAAGTACATTGACGAGGCGCAGAAGTCATTTTCCCCCCCTGACACCGGGGTTTTTGAAAGGTGAAGCAGGAAACTGGATGGGATTACCCCCGTATCGCTATACTCTCTCCCTCTTTAATCCCCTTGCAGAGAGTATCCCTGTACAAACCCGGGATAACAGATTTATCCGGGATAACGTCCGTGTTGTTACATGGTCTCCCTCCTCTCAGAGGGCAAGGGGAGCCGTAATCCCCCCTCTCTTTACAGCAGGGACGTTAAACAATGCGAGCAGATGTGTCTGGAAGCCTGCGGAAATGAGGGCAGACTTTTCAGCAGGTAGTCCTAATCTCTTTTTTCCCCCTGATCTCTCTCTCTCTCACATACACTCTCTCTCTGCACTCAAACTCCCTCTGTCGATCTCTCTCTCTCGCTCTCTGAGCGCTGAGTGCTGGGACATTAACCTGTTGTCTTTAGTGGTTGGATAGTGAGCTGTGATTGCTTTCGCCCGAGCGCAATAATACATTTTAATGACGGAAAACGCCGCGGAAAAATACATCATGCCACCGGTTCTCCTTGTAAAAGCCGAATCAATATCGAACGCAAAGGTGTTCACGCTTCAGCTGACTGCAGAGGGATCGATCGCAAAAATGCATTGAGACCCGGAGAGAGGCTCTTTGCAATTACAATTCATTATTATTCCATTAGGATGCATAGAGAAAACGCGGCCGGTCGATACGGACAGCAGTCGCACAGCACCTGCGGGGCTTCTAGTTCCCGGCTTCTGCGCCGACCTCCGCTGTAAATGTTGTCCGTCCTTCCCTGCGCAAAAACCCCCCCCCCTTCATCCCCTTCCACCGCCGCTAATCTCGTGACTTGAAGAGGCTACAGGCCGCGGCTCAGCTGATTAGCCCCGACTCGGGCCGCATTGTGGAGATGGAGCCGCGCTGATAGGGGACGCTGGCACCGGCAGCGGGGGCATTAGGGCCGATTAGGGTCGGACTAGCCCGGCCCGGTAAACCGTCTCCCTGTCCCGGAGACCTGCTTAGACGGCTCTGAGCGCAAGGCGTTTGAGGTTAAGGAAACAGAGAGGTAACTGGGTCAGCGTCAGGGTGGACAGAGGGATGAAAGAATGGGTGCTGGGTGTGGCGTTGTGTGATAGGTGGAAGGATGGAGGGAAAGCAATCCAAAATCGGCCATCTGCAGCGTGGCACTTTGAACTTCATTCCAAGTGATGATGCAAATCAGGCGTTTCAGGGTTCGATTGATGTGAGCTTTTGAAGGCTGATATCAAACCGAAATTTTTGTACTGAAGCTACTGTAATTTCGACATCAACATCTTTAAATTTGACCATTTTATGCCCCAAAAATGACAAAAAATGCAATGATTTTACTGTTGTCAGGGTGGAAAAGCCTCTGAAACAGCATTTAGACCATCATGGGAAACTAAAACTCTCCATTGAATCCAGGATAAAGAATTTTTTTTTTTACATGGTATGGCAGCTTTAAGCTTTAAGGCTATTCAATGGTAGAGGAAACTCTGGGATACATTACTGCCTTTAAATGAGGAATTCATTCACAAAATACATTGAAAATGTAATTAATAATTGAAAAAAAAATAACAGACTGTTTTTGTGTAGCTGTGGTTGATGAAGATCCTCCATCATATCAGAGATGGGCGACACTCGATATTTAATTAAAGGCCAATATCATGGTCGCATTTATTTACTATGAGGCTTCCAGGAAAAATGATCATGGGAATAAACATTCACTGCAGGTTTGAAAAGCCTACAATTAGAGAATGAGCACCGCCTACAGAATTACTCAATTGAAACAGGAAAAGTGGATCAGCAGACCATGACCTGTGTTTCACTACAGCACAATAACCTCATTACAGCTGCGACATGAATGGGTCAAAGAAGCACCTTGCTCATTAAAACCAAAACCATATCCACATGAAAAGACCTGAGGGCTTGCACAATGGAATTGCTCGAGCACCAAAACACACACACACACACACACACACACACACACACACACACACACCCACACACCCACACACACACACACACACACATGCAGCCTCCCCAAAGAGGCATAAGTAGAGCTTATCCCTTCTTGGAGTGTCTGCTCTGATCTGGCATGGACCTCTCATCCCAGTTCACCCCATGGGTCACACACGTCCATGCACACACACACACGCACACACACACTTGGCCTGTGTGCGGATGGGTGACAGGTGGAGAAGGTGCTGGGGGAGCAGTAGGTGCAGCCCTCTGCTCTGGGTGTGGCTCTGGCAAACGCTCAGCGATTCTAGCGGCCTCCCATCCGGGGACACAAGCAGGACATCAAGGACTCAATAAACTACATAGGGATCTGACCTCTACTGCATTACTTATTCATTTCAGATCCAGCTGAACGGAAAATGAGAGTTACATATCAAAAATGAACTCACTGTCTCCTTCACACCCTGAAAAAAACGTGTTAAAACCCTAAATCTGTGTTAATGACGCTGCACAACATGTGTTCTTCCAACAAATTATATTGCAGATATGGCTCAAGGTTAAATGAAATTGTCAGTTGTGTATGTTTATATAACCCCCATTTGCGCTTATTATAATTATTCATATTCTGTTTTTCTTGGCTGTATCCTAAGTTTTTTTTTTAGGTTTAATTCCCCAACAGGGATCAATCAAAGTTTCATCATTATATCAAATTTTGAATGTGTCCTTTGCACACCAGTGAGATCGGTATAGCATGTTACAACTTTGCCAATGCGGCGATGTGTGGGTGTGTGTCGTTCCAAACCGGACACACACACACACACACATTTGGAAAACACACACGGAGCGATTAGCGGATCCGTTGGTCCGATAGAAAAAGCACTTTAGCCCCGGGCCCGTCGCGATGAGAGAAGTTGATACCGGGTCCTTAGCTTGGAAATGGATGGTGAGGTCACCGGTCAGCACAGCCTGGTTCATTAGTTCGCCAGTGTGATTGGCTTGCAGGTATAGGGCTCTCCGCTGGGTGACGTATGGCTGTAATTTAGCCTTGATTACATACACCATTACTTTAACTCTAATTAGGCTGTCACTCAGTGGGGGGGAGGGTTGGGAGTGTGGGTGTGTGTGTATGTGGGGTGTGGGGGTGGGGGGGGGTGGTAGTGAAGGATGCAGCAAAACTCACTGTAAAGGATTTGTAGATGGGAGATGCCAATTCCCTACTGCATGACGACACAGAAATTCCAGAAAAAAACGGCTATGTAAAAGTTAAAGGCGACCAAACGTTGCGTAACACCGGAAGCTCGTGTGCAAAAAAAAAAGACAAAACCCCAGTTCCAGGGGGTTCCTCCTGTCACGTAAACCTCTTCATTTCATACACCCGGGCGTATTAATCGGGTTCCTCTGCCCCCCCCCCCCCTGCTCGGGATAATAAATCACGGGCCCTGCTCCGGCCCTGACCCCCGGGGGTCGCCGCCTTTATAGACGACCACTTCATCACGGAACAATCTGCTGGCCCGACCGCAGACAAAAGACACACACACAACAATCTCACCGGGTGACCTTGCCTCCTGATCCATGGAAGGAGGGTTGGGCGGATAAAATAAACAGGAAACGAAGAAGACAGAGTTATCAATTTATGTCTAATGTATCACTTTATATGTCTGTGTATGCATTCGGGTGGAGGCTGCTCAGTGGATGCCTGTCAATGCGGAATGAAAGGATACAGTGACATAGGTGATGGGTGTTATTGGAATATTGGCCAGGATAATGATTTGCTTATTTCAGGGTCAGTTGAGCATTGCGTGAGTTTTTACTGCGCTGATAGATGATCGGTCTAAGACATTTATCATTTAGCACATAACTGCGACTTGATTCTAGTGCCAGTGTTCTTTAAGACCTTTCACTCCGTAACACCTGATGGGACAGAATAGGCTGTGATGGGAGAAAAAGAGAAGTGGATGCAGTGGTGGGAGTCCGCAATTGTGCTCGTGCTTCTTGA
Organism: Centroberyx affinis; assembly: GCF_046629955.1. Taxonomy (NCBI): domain Eukaryota; kingdom Metazoa; phylum Chordata; class Actinopteri; order Beryciformes; family Berycidae; genus Centroberyx; species Centroberyx affinis. Next base: position 180,016 of record NW_027279097.1, on the reverse strand, counting down.
CAAGTCGATTGGGAACATTCAGTGAGAACATTCCGACGCCAGGAAATTAATTTGTCAAGTCGGACGGCAACTGGAGTGACTGGTCAATAAAGTGTTAATGAGACAGGAACCACTATATTGATAGAAGGGCTAGAGCGATGAAATGCAAATCCTGAATCTACACTGAAAGTACAAAATATTGGAAGCATTTAACTCTTTGTATGAAGTCCACTGATGAGGTGAATCCGGGTAAATGCCATTATTCCTTATTGATTTGCCTTATTAAATCTATACCAATCACACAGGAGGAGATGGAGATAAAGAGAAGCAGACAATAGAAGGATTTTGAAGCTTTGAGACAATTGAGATGTAGATTGGGCAAAAGGGGCCACAACTCAATATCAGGAAGAACATATTATTATACCATATATTTGTTATTATATTTGCAGCTATTTACACGCCTCCTAATCGGATGTGTTATTTTCTTTGTCTCTGGACCAGGATTGTTACACACAAGAAACTTTTCTCTTTTACAGTTGTTGTTGTCATGATGGTGCATCTTTTTAGTCCCTCAGTGCAGGACAATGCAGTGATTTTATGACATGGGTCACATCTGCTATGGGATAATGACAAGGGTAAGCCAAATGGAACATGAAGTGTGTGTGTGTGCGTGTGTGTGTGTGTGTGTGTGCGAGTATGTGCACGTGTGGTTGGAAGGGGGAACTAATGAGTCTCCGATGAGCTATTATCCGTACCTTAGCTCCTCGCTCTGCAATAATAAAAGCCAACATTGCAGAGCTCCCTAACCTGCAGCCGCAACACAACACGCGCCTGCTAATCCGAGCGATAAACCCTCCCCCCTTATGATGTGCAAACTTTCATAACTCACGCCGGCGTATCATATGTTTGCACTGCAAACACCGTCTAGCGTTTAGTCGCATATTCAGTCCCGACATCTTATTTATCTTTAAATCTCCACTAATTCCACTTGTTTCCCGTCTCAATTTCTCGAGATGAGGCAAAATAAGTGTAAGGAAGGAAGAAAAAAACTCTAAAACTGGTTGATTTGCATGGGAATCAAGTGAGATTTTTTCCACTTCAATAAGATTTTAAGACTCCACACCGGATGAAATGACTTGCTAAAATCTATAGTCTTCACATTATGATGTGTAAATGTGTGTCCACTCACAGACAGTCCTTCAGGGTCAGGATCAGTGGGCTATTGGCAGCTGCAGTATGTATGTAGCCTAATACTGTCTGACCACTAAGCCAATTATGTGATCAGTCTTAGAGTTGTCAGCTGGGTGTGATAAACCCAGGTCCAAATGCCACATATGCCACGCACTTCACCTGGGTCAGCACTAACTAGGATCCGCTGAATAGTACATTTCAAATGGCACATAACATCTTTGTATGATTTGGTATTGGCTGGTTTCCTGGATAAGAGAAGGCAGCAGTGAGTGACACTGTATGGCAGCCTCTAAATGAATCAATCATGTTAGATGAGGGTGATAATAGTATATATGAGGTATGAGACATGACCAGCACCATCTGCCCCCTCTTCCCATGTGGGCGCACTGGATCCATCCCAGGTCCCCCCCAATAAATAATGCTGGAATTAAACCCGCCTCCGGCCATGACCCTCCAATCAAAGATATCTAAGGAAAGAGAGGAGAGGGTGAGAGAGAGAGGGAGAGAGAGAGAGAGAGAGAGAGAGAGAGAGGGAGAGAGAGAGAGAATCCCCAGGAGATCCGTAGTGGAGAGAGACAGAGAGTGTAATCCCGTGGAGAGAGAGAGAGAGGGAGAGAGAGAGAGAGAGAGAGAGAGAGAGATCCCCGCTAGACACCGGCTCGGATATTAAAGCTGCATTCTCCGCTCCACGCTGCGGGGGGGGGGTTTGGTGAGTGGGTGGGCGCGTAGCCTGGATGTCACGCAAAAAATAGACCCACATAGACTGAGTGGTCGGGCTTTTTTTTTTTTGAAGGGGGGGGTTTGTTTAGGAGCCGCTCGACGCGCACCGGACGCGCAAAATGAAGCGCGAGTGGAGGGGAGCGGAGCGCGCTGAAGGAGCCTCTCCAAGAGTTACCGGGGGTGAGTTGTGTTAACGGCGTTGGAGAAGTGATGTGAGCGGGGACTTGTGGTAGAATGGCCCCATATCCCACATGGATCTCTGAGGGATGGCAGCTTTTCACCATAACCACCACCACCACCACCACCACCACCCGAGCGCCGAGCTGCGGAGGCTCCTCCACCGGCTCACCATCGCGTCCTCCCTGGGCATCCTCTGCTTCTCCCTGGTCTACCTCCTCACCGGCTGCTGCGAGTCGGACCTGAGAGAAAACTCCGAGGTCAAAGCGGCGCCCGCGCACGAGTTCCTCGTGTCGGGATGGCGGTACGAGAGAAACGGTACCGGCGCCGGTGTCACGGCGGCCGGAGAGGGCGCGCTGTACCCGGGGGAAACCGGGAGCACGGGTCCTCCTCCGGGTTTGGAGACGAACAGCTCGGGGAAAGACTGGACAGCCTCTCGGAGGTTACCCCAGGCTCTGATTATAGGGGTTAAAAAGGGAGGCACCCGGGCTCTGCTGGAGTTTCTGCGGCTGCACCCGGACATCCGCGCCCTGGGCTCCGAGCCGCACTTCTTCGACCGGCATTACGCACGGGGTCTGGACTGGTACAGGTACGCACACACTACAGCAAATATCCACCTTGCCCGTGTCATTAAATCTAGTACTGAGATCTCAAATCTTAGGAAAAAGTCTGCCATTGCTTCTAGTGCAAATCAAGTTTATTAATCCTGGAATATTTCATTGATTAAAATGTAATTTTCTTGATACTAGTGGAGAGATCTGCCTCATTCTAGCTGTTATAAAGAAGCAAGTGAAACTATATTAGAAGCAAGTGGGATTATCTCATTCCACTTGTTTTAAAAATAAGATTTTAAGGCTTTTATGACTAAAAAGTTGTTAAGCAGCAGTGATGGAATCTTCATACCACGCTAAAATGATGGATTTTTTTTTACTTAAGTCTGTATGTGTGTGTAGGAGCTTTATTATCATAATTCTATATGATGGAGAGCCAAGTGGGAGACCTATGCTTCTCCTGGAAGATATGAATTTGTTTGTGTATGTTTGCATACCCAAACATATCCACAGCCATCCCATGGAGGTTTAGGTGACAGTCGCAGTCGACTCTGCCATCTGGCCATGCCAATCTGTGCATGTGTGCATATGTGTGCCTGGGTGTGTGTGTGTGTGTGTGTGTGCATGTGCATATGTGTGTGTGTGTGTATACTGTAGGGACAGAACGAGGCCTCCCCGGATGAGTTCTCACAGAGCAGCAGAGTAATCATCTCTGGAGCCGGAGCCAGATGTTACTGTTGTCATGTGGCTCTGTTCTCAGCCTCTTCCATGAAAACTTCGAAAATACCGTGCAGACAGACACTGTATACTCAGTACAGTGCACACACACACACACACACACACACACACACACAAATGGAATCTAAGGGATAAATGCTGAATGACTGGGTAAAGATAATGTAGAAATATTCCCAAAAGCTTTTTCAGTAGACCCTGCATTTCTGATTTTTTGGCAACACACTGCTTCCATACTGTATGTATGTGTGTGTGTGTGTGTGTGTGTGTGTGTGTGTGTGTGCATGTTCCTATAGACCCAGCCGCAGCCACAAATATGAGAGATTAAACGTGAGTCCAAATCTGGACGATGTGGCGTGCCGACAGCGGGCTTACAGTATGTGACAGAGGCTCAATAGTGGTATTGGCTCTGGAGCTGGAGCCTCTTTGGCGTGTCAGCAGCGATTTAACCAATGACACAGATCAAATGGAGGGACGAATTCCTGCTTTCTGGGTAGTGTTTACATTCATGTGGCCATACACACACACACACACACACACACACACACTGCTATGTCAAAGCTGATGTAAGCAGGGGGGAATCGGCAGAAAATCTGGAAATACTGTAAAAGCCACTGACTGCCAGCATGTGCCACTGCTGTGTATGTGTGTGTGTGTGTGTGTGTGTGTGTGTGTGTGTCACTCTCACCAGGTGATGCGAATGTGACACCAGAATGTCACGTCTTCCCCCCCCCCCCGGGGCCAGATGGGGCTCTCTACATGTCGAGCCACTTGACATCACTGTCAGCTCTGTCAATTGACCTCTGACCCCGGGGTCACTTCACCCTGGGAGTTAATGATGTGTTCGCGGGACTTCATAACAAACAGCACACACACTCACACACACACACACACACACACACACTCACAGTATAGAGGCCGATGAAGGGGAATGTTGTTTACGGGGAGGAAAAGAAAACATCAATTTTTTATTTACTGATATTTGTGTTTAGAGTTTGGGAAAATGTCATTCTTTATCATTTCCAAATTGTGGCATTTCCTCGTCTCTTCATGCACTTCCACTTTCACATCACACAGGCAATAGAGGGTCAGCTGTAGTGCGTACACCAAAGCTGAGTCCACAATGCATTTCTGTATTACAAGTCAATGGAGTTCTCTCGGACCCTATCCCGGAACATCAAATAGAGCACTGATTCTCAACCTTTTTGATATCAAGGACCCCTAATTGAGTTCACATTAGGGCCACGGACCCCCATTTGATGAGATTTTGTCTGTCAGACCTAAATCTGGGAATATTTGTATTGCTAGATATGATTTTGTACAGAATTCCTTGACTATCTGTATTGTAGGTAGAGAGATAACAGCTAAACTATGATCAAAACAGTCATTCTACTTTCTCTAGTTGGGTTAACTTCTTGTAACTGAAACAATGGTGAAGTTTAACAATTCATCAATTTGCTGGGGACCACCATGGGCCCTTGAGAGGGGTTCCAGGGGGTCCCCAGCAAATTGATGAATTGTGAAACTTCACCCCACGTTGAGAACCACTGAAATAGACGATGAGCGATACGGCATCTTCCTCCGAATCGCTCTCCTCCTCCTTCTTCTTCTTCTTCTTCTCGGAAAACATTCAGCTTCACAAGGGCAAATCGCAAGAGATCGGCGGCCCCTGACAAGGATCCGGCTAATGGCGCTGCGCGGGCCGAGGAGATCGGATCTGGAGCTCGAGAGATGGACTGGAAGTTTCCTCCTCGCTCTTGTCGTCCACAGGATCGATGGCTCTATCTCCTCGCCCTGACCTTGGGTTGACTCCGGCATTAAGGGCGGTTAGCGCCGGTCAGCTCGGGCTTCTGTTACAATTAGCAGGAAGCTTTATCCTACATCGGCATAATCCCCCCCCACACACACACACACACACGCATAGACACACGCAGGTCATGTTACACACCGCTCTTTCTTCCCCGCCTCTCTCTCTCTCTCGCTCTCTCTCTCTCTGAAGGAATCCATTAAAATCGCTCCGCTTGGAAATTAGCTTCGCGCTCGTAATGTTCCGCGATGCTCCGGAAAAAGGGAGGTGGTGCAAGATGTGACAGGTGGAGGGAAAGAGAGGAGAGACACCAGAGAGGGAGGAGGAGGTTAAATGGAGAGAGAGAGATAAGGACGGGGTGAGGCGGGAGGTTGAGGTGTCGCTGACCTTCGGTTGAACCCCGGACTCCCGACTCCTTCAGGTCTGAGTTGTTGTGTGGGTTTTTTTTTTTTTTTTTTTTTAAGTTCTTGAGGTGCAGAGAGATGTATCGATGTGTTATTGACCCCCGAGTTACTGGCAGAGCGCGCTAACCTGAGAGGGCCGCGGTGTTCTCCCAGCTCCCATTGATTTCCACCAGGTCACACGAGTCGAGGAACTCAAAGCGGATGAAATACGGTTGGAAGGCAGCAGGTACGGCCTTGGAAGTGAGGCTCGTGTGTGCTTTGATGTGTGTGAATTGTTAACTCGTGAACATGGAGGGTCATCAGAGATTATTGGGTTCATGAAGGAAGCAAAGGTGTTTTATAATTAGTCAATATGCCTCCCAGTCATAGGCTTCGGTGTGTAGGCCTCTCAGGACACGCAACGACAGGGAGGGAGTCAGCCACTCATTTGCAATTCATATCGCACTCGTTAAAAAAAGGAGGCGTTTAAATTCATACCCATACATTGGGCGGCTTTGTCCCGCGATGACACAGCACATGGTGCTACTTGTGTTCCTGTGTGTTTTTTTTTTTTGTGTTTTTTTTTTCGTTACACAGGAATATAATTGCCATGCAAATCGCGAGGAGGACGCCTGCCAAAGCATTTGATGTTCAGCAGGATTCGGTGGGTGGGAATTAGCGGCGGACATGAAAGGCGGATTTTCTGATGAATCAGATTTGTTGATCTGAAGGGGGGGGGGGTGGGGGGATGGGGGGGGGGGAGTGGGACTAAAAGAGTGATCAAGTCTATTGGGGTTGTTATATTTGGATTATCATGATTACAGTCATTTCACTTTCACTTTTTATTTTTTTCGGCACGTTATTGTGGCATAGTGCGAAACATGATTTGAGAGCTATATGTTTAAATGTGAACTTAATTGATTACAGAGTTAAAATTGAAACAAGAACAGAGGCATACATCAATGCATCTGACTCTATGTAGCGTTCTTGCTCCTGCCCGTGTGCAACTGGGGTTCAGGTGTGGTCTGTCCTCTCCCTGTACTGTACCGGAGGTGATCACCATAAGGCCCAGACGGGTGGGGCGATCTGGCCCTCATTAAGGCCCTCTCCTGGGGATTGGAGAGGGAAGGCGAGGAGGGGGGTGGGCGGGGGGGGTCCGGGGGCCCCTCCATGATGGATGTCTCCTGGAAGTGGACAGGGCACAGCCACAATGGACCGACCCCCCTAATGGTCCCCATCCAGGGGAAATGGATGAGCGGCCCCCCAATAACACACACAAGCAGGCACATGAGCACAGTCATGCACACACACGCACACACGCACAGACACACCCACACCTTGTATGTGATACAGAAATACACAATTGAGAGTGTATAATGAATATTGTATGCATTGTGCTGAGTCGATACCGTTCTGCTGCTTGACCGCTAATTATTTCCTCCTTGGATCAAACATCAAAGATAAACACACCAGATTTTACATCTTTGATCCAACACACCCTCAAATCCCTCAACTCTTTGCGATATTTCCTGGCGTACGTGCGATAGGCGCTGCAATTGCTTCACATTTGTTAACACACACACACACACACACACACACACACACGTGCGCATGCGGCACAGCATGGTACTGATGGGCCTCCAGAGGGTCTTCGCTCCCCCCAATCTCCACCTGCCACCCTTCATCCCAGCTGAGGCCCGGTGCTGCATTACCAGCTCTCTCCGTCCCCCTACATATAACACCTTCTCACTTCATACACACCATCACACCACCCTCCTCCCCGTAACATGCTCCCGCTTGTACCCCAGGTAACCCCGACCCGCACCGCCTACGCATCGTTACTGTAAGCCCCACAGGATCAATAGCCGGTGGCCTGGGCTGGCCCGGGCTAAGTCACCAGGGAGGACCGCTGAAATAGTGGGAAATGGATGACAAAAGAGAGGTTCCTCAAAGGCAAACAGAGGCTTATTATAAGCTGCTGGCTAATCCCTCTGTTCGTCCACAGGATGTTTGATCTTGTGCTCGATAGTAAATGAGAGGTGTAAGGATGTAGCGATCATAAAGAGGGTTTCTAAACTGCCAATTAGTTCAGCTTTGTGACTGGTGGACATTAGCCTACCTTTGTGTTCACATATGTGACCCAAAATGGCCAATAACCCCATTGTGTTTTTTTTTTTCTTCTAAAACTGTGCAGTTGTAATACATTCAGCATTTCACATCACAAGTTAGCTAACTAGCAAAAGCAAAGAAGGAACTCTGGTCAAAATATGTATAAAAAATATAAATGGCAACGACTTCCGTTTCTTACGGAAGCTGAGAACGGCCGTGCTTGCAATTATTTTTTTAATGCCGTTATCTCGAGATCACAAGTTAATTATCTCGTGATCTCGAGAAAACTACACATTTATGCCTTGACTTCCTGTTCAGTTATGAATCCTCCCCAACAGTCATGACAGTCATCTTGAAGGCTGAAATCAGGTGTGATCAAATGAACCAGACACTCATTTTCGAGTTCTCCATAATTATCCCATGATCTCGAGAAAACAAAAGTCGTTTTCTCGTGATAAATTATCTCGTTATCTCGAGCAATCTGCCTTTTGTTTTCACGAGATAACGAGATAAATTAACCCGTTATCTCGAGAAAACGAGCTTTGTTATCTCGAGATCACAAGATTAAAAAAACAATTGCAAGCAAGGCCGTTCTCGGTTTCCGTAGTTTCTCATTCATGACATGGCATTTAAAATCTTGGAAGGCCAGCAGCTAGCTAACTAGCTTTCTAGCTAGCTATAGGCTAGTATGGCTAGTTTGAACTAACTAGCTAACCTAGATAACTGCCATTCATATGCCATAGCATTATTGATAATGCCATTTTTTCAGTTAGTAGCAAGCTAGGCTTCATAAGGCTAATATTAGCTTCCTCCTCTCTTACCTCTTGCCTTTTCACTGGGCTTCAGTCTGACATTACTTATTCAGAAAAACTGTGGTTATGTTACGTCTGTAACTTCTTTTCGATTTTTTTATCTGAATGTATGCAGTTTCAGTTGAATGTACACATTTCTCAGAGGCAGAAATAATGTCATTGGTCAAGTTGAATCTCAATAGGGCTGGGCAATATATCGATATTATATCGATATCGAGATATGAGACTAGATTTCGTCTTAGATTTTGGATATCGTAATATGGTGATATGGCATAAGTGTTGTCTTTTCCTGGTTTTAAAGGCTGCATTACAGTAAAGTGATGTCATTTTCTGAACTGACCAGACTGTTCTAGCTGTTCTATTATTTGCCTTTACCCACTTAGTCATTATATCCACATTACTGATGATTATTTATCAAAAATCTCATTGTGTAAATATTTTGTGAAAGCACCAATAGTCATCCCTACAATATTGTCGCAATATCGATATCGAGATATTGGTCAAAAATATCGTGATATTTGATTTTGTTCATATCGCCCAGCCCTAAATCTCAATAGACCTTTTTCACAGCGGCCATTTTGACATCCCTGCCATTCCAATGAGCCAGCATGCACAACACCAGGCCCTGGCACTGGAACACCTAAATGGAATGGAACCATCATTAATGTTATTAGCTACACCTGTGTTTACCCTGCTATGACACGTCAAAATGGCTGCTGTGAAAAAGGTCTATTGAGATTCAACTCGACCAATTACATTATTTCTACCTCTGAGAAATGTTTGTTGAACTAAAACTCCAGTCTGCATACATTCAGGTAAAAAAAAATCAAAATGAAATTACAGACGTGGCCCCATATTCACAAAGCTTAGCCATTTGTGCCCAAAGAAGGATTGGGGCATATTTAGTTATTAAAAACGAACAGCTATTTTGTCTGTCAATTAGCGTGTCTGTGCAAACGTCGTAGCAGGAACATATTTATGTTACATCTTTTCTTTTGATGGGGCTCTTAGGGCCAGTAATTAGCTCTTTGTGCTTAGGTAATGGTATGGGCCCTGGGCTCTAAGGCTATTCACAGACAGATTGCTAATGGAGGCGCGTTTGTATCCACTCCCATCATTCCTTCATCAGTCACCCACCCCTTTCATTTAAAACACTCAAGCAAATGCTCTAGGCGCACACACACACACACACACACACACACACACATCTGAATGAGCACACACGTAATTTTAAAGGTCTGTTTAAAATCCACCACACCCACCCTTTTTGTCTTTAAAGGAGCAGAGTGTTTGTGTGTGTGTGTGTGTGTGTAATTTTGGATCTTTTATGTCTTTGTGTGTGTGTGTGTGTGTGTGTGTGATAGAGCGTGAGAGATGGGTCCATTGGGAGGCCAGAAGCACAATAGCAAATGCTTGACTAATGACTGAATAATGAGTGTATGTTTGTGTTTTGCTGTGTGTTTGTGTGTGCACGTGTGTCCGTGTGCGTCCGTGCGCACGTGTGTGTGTGTGTGTGTGTGTGTGTGTGCGTGTGTGTATGTAACAGACTGTGCGGCTCCTCCTGCTCAGGGTATCGGAGTTAAAAGGGAAGTCTTCAGGCTAAGTGGTACTCACACCGCTCAGATCAAATGAAATCACTCACTGTGTGCGTGTGCATGTGTGTGTGTATGTGTGTGTGTGTGTGTGTGTATGTGTGTGTGTGTGTGTGTTGTGAGAGCGGGGCTGGCTTGGAGGGTTGGATGTATTGACAGGAGGTCATGTTGCAGGAGCAGCTGAAACCTGAGCCGATACCAGAGGACGATCAGAGCATCCTGTCCTCGTCGGTTGACCCCCCCCCCCCTCTCTGTCCTCTCTCTCTCTCTTTGCTTTCTTCTCCTTCTTTTACACACGTTTCTCACTTAATACGGCTTGGCGACAGTAATTCGGTCCACTACTTTTCCGCTAAAAAATTGGCAATTGCATCCTCTCTTATCAGGATTACATGATGGCCTTATGTTCTTGTCATCCTTTTGCTGGAGAGAAAATCAAATGGTGGGAACACTTCTGCCCAGGGAAACTGAGCTTTTCTGCCGTTCTTCAGCATCTTCTTTTTGTGAGAGGATGAAGACTAAAACAAACTGGTGGGATATAGTTTTTGGTTAGTTATAGTTAGGGTTATATTAGTTATTTAGAGGGGATAACACATCACAGACAAGCACTTTACAGTACATTATATTATGTCATTTAGCAGACGCTTTTGTCCAAAGTGACTTACAATAAGTATATTTTGTCAACAACATAGCACTTCTACTTCATAACAAAAGTAACTAAATTTTTTGATTGGTAACTGTAATACTATTACTGGGAAATTAAACAGTAACTGGGAAAAGTGGTGTTATTACTATAACACTGGTCCCATGCCTACATGAGTGCACTGTGTACTTTATCATGTCATATATCTATTTATCTGTTTATATATATATATATATATATATATATATATATATGTAGTGCTGTGCAAAAGTCTTAGGCACCCAAGAGTTTTTATATAAATTGTGTCTTAGATGTTTATTAATTTTCTCTGCATTAGTGTGTCAGCAGACTGCTCTTTACATGTTTTGATATTTAGAAACTTTTCATTTAGTTATTTTTGAAAGCATCTTTACTTTTTTTTTCTTTTTCTTTTTTTTACATGTGCCGAAGACTTTTGCACAGTACTGTATATATACTGCATCATGTCAGTCTGGTGTCCAACAGTAGCAGTTGCAAATCATTTTAAATAATTTTTGCCCTGTTCTTAGTTCTTAGGTCTTACCTCTTATAGTTTTAACCTGCAAGGTATGTAGGTGGGTTTTGTCACATCAGACAGGCAGTGCCAGAGAGTTTAGACAGTTACAGGAATATATTTCAAAATCAGGTGCAATCACATGATCAAACTGACTGTTTACTTTCAATACTATTTGACCCAAATCTGTATGTGTGGAAACCATACTGCTGTTATGACCAGTTCTGAGGATATATACTGAGTAGGATTAGACCGATATATCAGGTGATATTGGCTTTTTATTAAATATCAGGTATCAGGATTTTACTCAGATTTTAGCAGTCTGTAAAACCTCTAGTGAAACCTGCCTCAGCCTGTTCATTATTATGGCTTCTAGTGGAGAGTTTTAGTGTCCCATGGTGGTTTAAATGCTGATTCAGAGGCTTTTCCACCCTGACACGAATAAAACTCATCCTTGTAATCTTTGTATTTTGGGGAGAAAAATGGTCAAATTTAAAGATACTAATTATCAGCTTCAATCCAAAATTATTATATTATAGCTTTACTTTAGTGAGATGAGTCCATGATTCAAAACACTCCATGGGGGGAGGAGGCTGCGTGTGTTTGGTCAGTCAGTCAGGTGTGTGGCAGGTGTGTCGGCAGATGTACCCGAGTCTCCAGCCGGTCCTGTGGGGCCTCTGGAGTCATTTATCTCTAAATGAGTCCCATCTGCTGGGCTTCTGATGCTGAGGTGGAGGTGAGCGGAGGAAGACGCATTAAAATAATGACTGATCTGTTTATGTAGCACCGCTGTCCCCTCTCTCTGTGTCTGGATCACTGTGGATCTGGGTCTATCTGTCTTGTGAGGGTGCAAATGGCTTCTGTGTGTGTGTGTGTGTGTGTGTGTGTGTGTGTGTGTGTGCATTTGAGCGTTGTATGCAGAGATGTAGTGGAGGGTGAACCCACCTAAACCCAGTTGACCCGCCTTGTTATTTGCAAGAATAGAGTATGTGGTCTATCTCTTGAAATGTCCTTGTGGGTTAGCATATATAGGTAAAATGATATTTTACTGTGCTCTATTGAAAGGATTCATGCTAGTTGACAGGGTCATATTACATGCTATTTATCTTTACTATATTTTGTATATGTATTTTGTCCTGACATTTTTTCCATGATATTTTTTTCTATATACTCTTGAAAGGGTTCAAACTATTTAACGGGGGCATATAGCTCTTAATTAAAATTTTACATGCTATTTGTCCTTGCTATAAATGGATTCTTTATATACATTTTGTGGATTACTATTTTTCCTCTATCGAGGCCATATACAATGTAAATGTATGTACATACAGTATGAAGGTTATTTCTTTATAATGTTTTTGATGCTCTCTTGAAAAATTCAAACAATTTGGGCTAACAGGGTCATATAGCTCTTAGTATATTTCTTTTTACAGGCTATGTGTCCCCATTATAGACACATTCTGTTTCAGAGTTGTTTCAGAGTTTTTTCTATTAACTGAGTAGTTTGAACCTTCTATTTACATAAACCATCTTAATTTATTAATCTGGTTTGTATAGCTCTTTTTATAGATGGGCATTCAGTTTTATATATTCATCACTTTTCAGCTTGTGACACCAGTCATCGTTTTTTCTGATTATTGTGGTCACACCTCCTTCATCAGGAGAGGCTGTATCTGGGCGGTTCATTCACTGATGGATCCTATTCTGCAGTTATGTATTCTCTTTTCTGGTTGGTGTTTGAACCTCACCTGTCTATATAAATTGACATTTCTGCTGTTTTGATTACGCTGATGATGGCTTCTAGCTGAAACACGTTGTTTTTGCCCATAATAAATAAGAAGACTATTGTTCTGTGAATGCTGGTGTTCTGTTTGTTTTGATCCTTGCTACAACCGTGCATCCAATACAGTATATAATACACTATATTTTCAAGAATAGAGTGTACCACCTTTTACGGTTAATATAAAACTGTAGTACCTAAACTCATAATATACATCATAGAAAGTAGAATCAAACTGATGCAAGTTATATAAAGATAGACTCATATAAGGGGGGAAAAAAAGGTTTTGGTTGTATCATTGATTTTTCTTTATATAGGCTAGGTGGTTGTTTGCCTTAGGATGATTTGCCTGTAGGTCATGGTTTAACACACCTTTTTATTTACCAGTACATCACTGATTGTATGATTGATGACAGTCTCATATTAATGATAATTCAGACTTACCTTGAGACCAGCCGCTAGACAGCAGCAGCCTACTGTAAGCCAGGTACATAACGCTACTGCAAAATACCTGAAACCGGATACCAGATAAATCAAAACGCTGCTAATAATAAAGACACAGTATATGCTCCTGCTTTTCTGTACCTTGGGTATTGGCTCCTAGGAATCAACATGTTTTTCTCTCCTTCCAGAAGTATGATGCCCAAAGCCCTGGACGGCCAGATCGTCATGGAGAAGACGCCGCGCTATTTTGTCACCGTGGAGACGCCGGCGCGGGTCCACGCCATGTCGCGGGACGTGAAGCTGATCGTGGTGGTCCGGGACCCTGTGACCCGGGCCATATCGGACTACACGCAGATCATCTCCAAGGCCCCCGACATCCCTCCCTTCGAGAGCCTCGCCTTCAAGAACCGCACCACAGGTATCCATGATGGCGTTCAAGTCCAGGTTTCATAAGTTTTGTGTTTCTTATGTAATGAGAAACATAAACCTTATGAAACCTGGGCTGTCCTGGTGATTCAGATGGCTAAGACTCACACCATGTACCTGTGATGTTACACTTCGAAGTAGTGGATTCATATTGACCCTAGTCTTTCCTGGTTCTCTCCAGCCTGGACTCTGAACCCTTTGAACTCTGATTTTCCTTTAAATTTCCCCTTAAGAAACTTGAAAAGTTAGAATTATTTTCCCATACTATACAACAGTATCGCATACATGTTCTGTATCTGCTGGTTCCAATTCTTCATTGACGATCTGACCTGGATCTGACCTATTGCTTATATTGAGTGAAATATTCAAACCCAAGACGCCGTTTTTTATGGCTGCACCATTACATCAAATGGGAAAAATCTGGATGTCTTGCGCATCATTTCCCTGTAATTCAGCATGACATATTTGGTATCTTTGGAAACCTCAGGCTCATGACTAGAATTTAAAGTAAAGCTCTGTGGGTTTGAACAAAGCTTGGCCCACGCAACATGCATTCCTAAAGATGGACCCACCAGTGGGACCAGCAGGGTTGAAGAATTAAGAGTCCCTAGGTGTCGATGCGGAGTTTCAGGCAAACAACATAATCATCATTATCTGTATCAGACAATCAACCACAGTCTTTCTCTCCCCGCTACCTACAGGCCTGAGGCAGTAGGGATAAATAAGTCCTTACACCTGTTTTTCTTGGCAGTAGCGAGACTAAGGTTTTTACCTTAGTGATGGGATAGTCTTGACGAGGATTCGAGAGGATGGTGATGGTAGTGACGATGATTTCGAGGTAATAACGGTCTCGTATCTCTGTTTGGGCTGCAGGTCAGATCGACTCTCTGTGGAGCCCGCTGTGGATCGGCCTGTACGCCCAGCACCTGGAGCGCTGGCTGGCCTGGTTCCCCAGGGCTCAGATCCACCTGGTCAGCGGGGAGAGGCTCATCTCCGACCCGGCCGGAGAGCTGGGCAAGGTCCAGGACTTTCTGGGCCTCCAGCGGATCGTCACGGACAAGCACTTCTACTTCAACAAGACGAAAGGCTTCCCCTGCCTGAAGAAGCCGGAGGGCAGCAGCAAGCCCCACTGCCTGGGCAAGACGAAGGGGAGGACGCACGCCTCCATCGACCCGGAGGTGATGCGGAGGCTGAGGGACTTCTACAAGCCGCACAACCGGCGCTTCTATCAGATGGCGGGCCAGGACTTTGGATGGCAGTGACCGCTGCTGACTGTGCGGAACCTGCTGCCGGCAATCAGGGGGGCGATTACAGCAGTTAGCTTTACACTGCTTTGGATAGAAGCCTGCGCAAACTCGCCAGCTGACTGTGGCCCAGAGGCAAAGACTTGCGTACAAAAGGTCCACAGAACCGAGCCAATGGTCTGCTTCTGACCAGCAGGGACATCTCAAGAGACTTGGAAATGAAAACCCAGTGTCAATACATGTACCTCCATCGATCAATCATCTCGCTCAGCTGTTTCCAAGACAGCGACGTCATTTTATGTATCACTTAGATGTTCAGTGAGAAGGTGCTTGCACTAAAACTGTTTGTAACGCACACTGTAGTTCCATGTAATAAGGGTGTCACCTCCCATCGTTGTGGCTACTTATTCCTACCCCAGTGTGTTCAACTAAAGCCTTTGTGTGCTGCCAGTGCGAAGTTGGTTGTCAAGCTATGGTTACTGTGAATATTTCCAGAAAGAATCAATGAAGTTGAATGGTGAGATGAACAGTGTAGCTTAAGTCTTTTAGCTTCTCCGGTCTGCAGTTTAATTCTGATGCTCTAGTCGGTAGGCTCTGCAATGTAGTGAAAAAAAAATGAACACAAAACGGTTGCCTCGTGCGTTTTTACATTCCTGAATTTACACAACTTTCTTTTTCTACCTGTCCGTCGTACAGTCTCACCGGTGAAGAATCCTATAGGCAATCAATACATATTGAGTATCATCCTCGGAGCGTTGTTCCCGAAAAAGGGGGGATGAATCTTTTATGTGGAGAGCAGCAGATGGGGCGAGCGAGAGAGTAGCAAATCTTTATATGAGCTCAGATTTGACTGAGTGGTTTTGTATTCTTGAATAATGAATGTGGATAAGTGGATGTAGGGGAACTGGTGTGGATCACTTGCTTCTTAGTGCTGTTGCCGATTGGCACGTTTCTGTGGTAGGCTTAGGTTAGCATCCCATAGCAAACCATCCTACCTTGAGCAAAGGGACCATTGGAGGACAACCAAATCAGTGTGTGTAGGTCAAACTATCAACGGCCATCTCTTTTGACATAATGTATGAAGCTTTCGGGCTCCATTATTGTGAGAGAGGGCCTGCTTACAGGGACGTCTGTTTTCAGTTTGCATGTATTTGCACTAGTTTGAAAGCATAAAAAACATTAAAACTATTTTGAAGCAAAGTACTTGTTATTCAGTTGGTTATTGATTTTTGTGACGTTCATTCTTTTTCTTTATTGTTTGGCCCAGAATGCTGTTGTAAGGTGTTGGTTTGAATCACATGTGTGAATTTTGATTATTATTGAGTTTGATTATTCCGGTGGACTTAGTAACTGATTACAAATCTAAGGCAATTCATAATCTGTAACAGATCACATTTTAGTTGAAACATTTCAAATCCTGTGTGTGTGCATATATGCATTAAGGCACATGGTTAAATATTAGTTAAATATTATTAACACAGTAGTGGAGAAAACAGATTTTGCAGTTGAACTGTGCTGGGCTTGAACTGAGAACATTATGTGACAGCAGTCTGTCAAAGTAAGACGCTAGCGCCCTCTTATGGACAACAAGGGAAGGAGCAGTGGGAAGAAAAAACTGACCAGCAACAAATTTGTTAAAAAAAACATGTTTTTTTTATTATGATATACCCTCCTAATTCACCTTAAAATAATATCTTCTCTTAGAAATTCATGTTTTTAATTCATATTAATATCTGCTAGGTTGCCTAGAATTATCCACATAAATGTAACAAAAGAACACTACACAAAAAGTGCCACTATAAATAAGTCTATGACACACACATAAGGACACAACAATCCATGCTTCAATATTTACTGTAACCCAGGATAATGAAATAGAACTTAAAACTTTACCAGAATAAATTAAATTGTGAAAGTGGTCTACGTTACAGCTCACTTTGAATCAAACAAATAAATAAAGTCCACAAATATACAATATATAGATTTCAAATGCACTTAAAATGACTGTAAATAACAACTATCCTGGTCTCTGCTACTCCATAAATATAGTTCTGGAATACTACTATGCTCTATTATAATTCAACACGAAGTACCCGACTTGAAGTCAGGTGCGTTTACTGAGAAAAGTACCCGCGGTACCTCGCCCCTCGTCAAGTAAAAGTGACTTAAAAAGCTTCAAAAGAGGCGCGCGCCTCTCGCTGATGAGTTTTGGCAGTTTGCACAGACGGCTACATGGATCCTCTGGAGCATTATTAGGCGGAGAAAGAGCATTCCCCTCGTTAAGATGTTGTGAGCACAGAGCATGCCGTTTGATCAGAGGCATGCTGCTGTAATCAAAGGCACTCAGCATGGCCTAGGCATCCTCCACCCATGTACACCAACTTTTATTCCTCTGCGGCTATTCTCGCATCGATCCCTCTGTTATTAGCGGCCTCCTTTTTATCTTTCTCCAGTGATAGCAGTCTGTTATCCTAAATAACGCTTCACTTGTTCGGTGGGGAGAGTTGGGGAAACTATTGACTACATTATAGTATGCGATAAAACTTGATGAGGTGTTAGGGTTAGGGTTAGGGTGGGTGGCAGTGCACAACGTCTGTCATCAGTCCAGTATGGGAGTACGACCTTGGTCAGGTACCTACTGTCCAGCAATGTATCTATAACTGAATGATTAAGGAAAAGAAATGTCTCCTATGTTATTGACGCTCCCTAATGAATATTTTTTAAAGGCAAAATACATACAATATATATTCACACTCCAACTGGCACAACCACGCACGCTCACACACACTCACGCGAAGTCACGGACGCAACTTTGTACACGTTCCTCAACGGACCAAATCCAGAGCTAAGAGCCTTGAGAGTCGCTTGAGTCTTGAATACTGTGGATGTTGGAGCATGGGTGGACTGAGGCAGTTGGGGGGTGTTGGGGTACAGAAGGACAGGCCCTGTGGAGGGAAGGCCCGCACTTGGCTCGGTTTTCGTGGCGAGGAGTCCGGGTCCGGCTCCCCCCCGCTCAGCTGTGTGCTCTTTTGGCTTCGGAAGTCTAAGTCCCGTCTTCCTTTAAGGACAGTCAACGTTCAGTGGCTCCCCCGCCTTCAGCAATACGCATCTCTGATTGCTCAAGTAGAGGTACAGGGTTAGGCCTACTAACAGGCGGGCTGGGTCAATGTTGTGGGGGTCGTCGTGGTTAAAAGACGCGGTTCATGGTTCAGCATCTGATGCTTAAATGTGCTACGTGTCGCATTTTAAGATCAATAAATCATTACCATGTTAATTTCGAGACATTAGTGTAATTACAGTAAACAAGCAAGACTGTCGGCAAGACGATTGGCAGCTTCTACTGGCCTCTACACTGCATTTTACATTGTGTGCCACCGGGTCAGATTTCATGGGAAATCAATCTGCTGGATTGCTTTATGGCACAAAACAGGAAGAGGGCGCTGTTTGTCCAGAGTTTCTGGCAATGGCTGATGGCTGATCAGTCACTTCCAACATGTTTATCCTCTTCAGTAAAGCCAGAGAGAAAACCTTTGCTGGGAAATATGGTCTTAATTTTGAGAAACATTCGCACTAACAATACCACTGGTGTGAGATAGAGGCTACCTATCGTCTCGATCGTGGTCTCATTTGTTTACAGCTATTATACCAAGGTGTCACAATCAATTTGACAATGATATAGCGATGTTTCAAAATGCTCCACGTCGCACCTTCAGCAGTACTCCTCCCCCTGCGGGTCGGGCAGATCATTGAGGTCCAGGAAGACAGAGGTGTTGGAGAGCTTGCGGCCGTTGGACGACAGGTCCAGCAGCTCCTCGGCGGTGCTGGGGACCGAGCTGATGTACATGTCCCACACCTGCTCCGGAGAGTCCAGCTCCAGCAGCTTCTGCTTGATCTTCAGGTTCTTCTCGATGTTCCGGCGCTTGTGCTTGAACTCCAGGATGGTCTTGGTGTAGCGGTTGATGGTGGTGACCGAGGACGCCATGCAGGCCGTGAAGGAGCTCCACGCCAAACTGAAGGGAAGGAGACACGAATCGTTTGACATTCTTCATTCAAATTAGGAATTTATTCTTTCAGGTGTGTAGCAGCGATTTATGTAGTTAATAAATCCTGGATAATGTCATTATTGGTCGAAATGTAATAAAATGCCCCTCAAAGTAGGTAGAAAATATAATAAAACTGGTAATAAATTGCATCTTCAAACTAATAATGTAATAAATAAAAAAACATTATCATTATATAAACATTATCATTATCAAAAACTACAATCAAACATACTATCAGTCTGAGGATGTTATTGCATCATCTGGCAATTTATTACATTAACATAATGTTTATTACATTTTTGACTTATTTAGAGGGACGTTTTATTGCATTTTGACAAGTTAATTTATTACTTTAAAAGATGTGTCATTGAAAATGCATATTTTACCAATTGATTTTTAGTTAAGTGTTGTGCACTCAGAATTCTCTGGGCTTCCAAGACAGGCCCATACATCATGTTGCATTATGTATTCATAACAGACATATTCCTAAACAAACTAAGGCATCACACAAATAAAGTACATTCCTCTTTTTCCCCAGGCTTCACCACATAAAATCCACCTTTTCTGAAACATACATATATCATATCAATAATCTTAATAATCATAATAGGCTCCCAGAATTGCAGAAATCAAAGTCATTTTGTTATAAAGCATGCTTATCATATAAAAGCAAAATGGAGCATAAAAATAATATATTTTGTTTTCAAAGTCACCTCTGAACCTTGCTGTATTTATTTGCAGGTTATATTTGCAGACTGTGGAGACACACACTGTATGTTTACTCACATGTATGACCAGCTGTAGTCCCATGTTTGAGGTTTCCAGTCCTCTGGGCCCAGACTGACAGTCAGCTGGAAGGCTGTGGTGTACATCATATGGGCCACCATACCTAACAGACCTGCCAGAGAGGGAACACTGCTTACTGATACTGAACATTGGTAGAATAAAGATTAGAGAGAAAACAATTCTACCTGACACTGACATCCTCCTCACTGTGAGAAGGAACGGCAACCTTGCTGTTCCCTTCTTTCACCACTTGGTGGCAATGTTATAATATTATGTGAGGGTGAGTTGCCACTGTAACTCCACCAGCATGTAAAAACAGCTATCATTTCTGTCAGTGTTGTTACATATTTGAACTTTTATTTTTTAATTTTGCTAGCAATGCTTCATCAGATATGTCCAGATCAGATTATTTTGTAAATTAATCAGCAAAAAAATCTGTCATAATCCCAGATATCACCCCACATACACAAACAAGACAAGCCAGTATGATCAGATGACCACCTTGAAGACTGCTAGTATGGACATCCACTGTGTCAATCCAACATTTGGTATTTGTGTTTATCTTGTGACCAGGGGCATTAATTAACTAAACCCAAAGCTATGGCAAAGTCCATGCATCTGATATCATTTCCAAACCCACTCATATTCACTACAAGATCAAATGTGAACTCACTGCAGGTATGACAACAGACACACCCTGCTATACCCAAGTGACACTCAGGCTTGTGAGTCCCAGTGTTGGCGTGAGCTGCCTGTGTTACAGAAACCTGATGCGTGCCTGATTATACGACCTGAGCAATAAGCTCATACATCCATATCAATAAACATAGGCCTACAGCAGCCACATATGGACTGCATAGATTTATGTATCCAAAACCAGACAGCAGAGCTGCTCTGGAGGCAGAAATAATCTTATTGGTTCAGTTAAACCTCAATGGAAGAAAGAACTCAAAAATACAAATGGCAATGACTTATTGGTCTCATTCATTGAATGCCATTCATGATGTCGGAAGGACAGCAGGCTAGCTAACTAGCGTACCTGGTTAGCTATATGGGCTATGGGTAGTTTGAACTTGGAAGGTCAGCTAGGCTAACTAGCTAACCTAAATAACTTAGTATGGCTAGATTGCATATTTTCAGTTAGTAGCACAAGAGCGCTAGGCTTCATAATATTAGCTAGCTCTCTTACCCATTGCTTTTTTGACTTTCAGTGCTTAGCCAGACAAACTGTGGTTCTAGGTAAAACTGTCATAAAACTGATATAAAATTGCAGTAAAACTCATATCTATACACAGCAATGTAGGCTAGAGCACTATTCATATCTATGTCGTATATGACTTACAAATTGGATTATCATTCTTTGAAAGACAGCTGGTGCTATGAAAAGCACACAGTGCCCTTTGCTAATCACATCAACTACCTGTGCATGTTTCTTTGGAAGATAAAAAGACAAAAAAGAAAGAGAGTGAAAGAGAGAGAGGAGACAGAGAAGAAAGCCTTGCATACAAGATATGTTTCAGGACCAATTCAGAGGTCCACTGGGTAAAGAACAGAGGAGTTACCCACTAACCAGTGGATGAGCTAACTGAAAGTGGTCGGTTCTCTCTGTCTGTACTTTATCATTCATGCTTCCAATCAGCGCTACTCGCTGTGCTTTTTTTCTGACTCATTTTTTTTTCTCTGTGCAATTTTTTCTCTCTCCCGGCTCCCATTCATTTCTGTTTCTCCCTTTGTGTCTCTCTACTTTGTGTTATTTTTTTCCGGATGGTTTAGTTACATGCCAGATTTTGACAGCTGAAGCAAGGGATCTCCTCACACTGGACTTTCATCACCCATAAAACGGAGCAGGAATAAAAAAAAAAACCAGCCTGTGCACCAATCCGATTACTACATAAGCCCCCAAATCCCTGGACTGAACAAGAGCGGACCAGATTCAGCACGAAACACCTAAATTCCCATCTCATCCCTATCAATGCTCATGTTTATTCCTAAAGATATCCCACCACAATATTATCATAATATTATGCAAATCAAAGACAGCTTTGTGTTAGGATGAGCGGAACAAATCCCAGATCCAAGTCCATGGCATGTTCCGCCGTGTGGAAATTATGCATGTGCTGTTCACAGAGAGGTCAGATTATTCCATATAAATATCAATACGTGTGAATTCAGGTTGTTTATTTTTAGGGCTAAACCGCTTCCAAAATAAGGACATACCACAAAATGGAGTAACGAACAGAAGCAAACTCTTGCCTCTTTCCTCTGTATAGCCTCATTGAAAGTTTTACAGTGTTATGGCTGAGTAAATCCAATGGAAAACCCTCATCCCATTTTGGTTTGTTTTAGTATTGAATTTAATTGAGCTACAATAGGATTCACTCAGAGGACAAAAGATGGTTGACTCTCTATAGTTTCCATTTATATACGTGGTGGTTGTGCAAAACATGTGCAAATACAATAAAGAAACTAAAGAAGAATAACAATTCCTCTTACTTCCCACAAATTCTCAATCCCACATACATCAAATGGTTTAGGTGTGTTATAGCAGTCTGTCTGTTTCTCCCAAACTGAACGCACTTTTTGCCTCTTTGCAGCACAGTGAGTCAGTGAAAAGTTGGAGGAAACTGCTGTTTTTATAGTGATGGCAAAGTTAATCACCCACACAGGAAGTTTATTCTCAACAAAAATAAGTGAGCTCTCTCTCTTTCTCGCTCCCTTCCCCTTTGCCTGTTCACTCACTCTGTCTTTCTCCCTCTCATACTCCCTCTTCATGCCGTCTGTCTTCGTACCCCGAGTGATGCATGGCTTTAATAAAGGTTATTCTGGTCCTGTTCCTCTGGTGCTCATTACGAGAGGACGAACCCCTCTCTAATCTATTCAGCCCATTAAAAACAGCAACAACTTTAAAACGCCTTACTTAATTCAAACATTTTATGGGCAGATTAAACCTTTTGCGATAAGACGAGCTGGGGCCTATTTAAAAGAGTTTGGGAAGTTCTTAAAGTCAAAATGCTGGGACTGACTTCGACTTGCTCGGCCACATTACTGTAGCCCTATATACTGCAAAAAGATAAAAATGACACTCAGTATCCACTTTATTTGCTACACGTCCGTCCCCATTTACGCAAGCAGCCCGCTCCTCCAGACAGTGAGTCACGCATTAATAAAACATAAGCGTAAAGCATGCAGACAGTGTTGACAGGTTCAGTTACTGTTCGACTGAACGCCGGAATGGGCAACATGCCAGGGCATCAAAGTACAACTCATCGAACCTGGAGGTGAATGGGCTACAGCAGCAGAAGACCATGCTGGGTTCTACTGCTGTCAGCTAAGAACAAAAAGATGAGGCTGCAGTAGGCATGAGATCACCAGAGCTGGATGATTTAAGGGTGGGAAAATGTCGCCTGATCCAACGAATCACAGTTTCTGTTGTGACATGCTGATAGCAGGGTCAGAATTTGGTGTCAACAGCTTAAATCCATGGATCCATCCTGCCTGATATCAAAGGTACAAGCAGGTGGTGGTGGTGTAACAGTGTTGGAATGTTTTCTTAGCACACATTTGGCCCCTAAGTACCAATTGGCCATTGTTTAAACATCACAGAATATCTAAACATTGTTGCTGGCCAGGTGCATGGCCAGGTGCATCCCTTCCCCTTTTTTCAGCTAGATACTTCCGGGAAGATAAAGCTCCATCGTCTCAACATGGTTCAGGAACATGACAGTGACTTTAGCTCAGTCCCCAGATTTCAATCCAATAGACACCTTTGGGTCGAGGCAGAACAGGATGTTCGCAGCATGAATGTGTCACTGAGAAATCTGTGAGAACTGAATGATGCTATTGAGTCAGCATGGACCAAGATCCCTGTGGAGCGTTTCCAGCACCTTGTTGAATCTGGGCCTCAATTAATTTAGGTTGGTCTGGAGGCAAAAGAGGGTCCTACCTGGTTCTACCTAGATGTACCTAATAAAATGGATCTATAAAATGGAACTGAGCATGTGCTACACTTCAAACTTGATGTACACGTTGAAACCGTGGATCCAGGATGTACAGCGAGGTTAGTCTGAGGTCATCACAAATCAGTTCCCTCTAATGTAGTTCCGTCAGCCTTCAGCAAGCGCTCCTTTCTCCAAGATTCTGACCTGTCAAGTCAGTAAAAACGCTCCGAGTCATTGCTGCTGAGCGGAGTATCTTTCACTAGTGATTCATTGCCCAGAGTGTGGCGGTTGGGATGGTTTTCACAGAGTGGATTAGAGAGAAGGTCATTGTTAATTCCTCCACCGAGGGAGGGAGGCAGACTGCAAACTGGCTGGAAATCTTCTCAAGGGCTGTAAGGCTGCAACTGGCCTGGATGCGGAATTGGCCAAATGCCACAGTGGAAACAGAACTAAGGACTCAATCGTCTTCGTGGAAACAACCATCCCAACTCTTCCGTTTGCATTTGACACTCTTACCCACAGCCCTCCCCATCGATAGCAAACCTCACGAAGCTTGAAAGCAGCTACATACCTGAGAGTACAGTGAATATGGCGGCGAAGGCGTTGAGCTTGAGGCCGTCGATGACATTGCCGAAGTGGCACACTTCTATCGACATGAGGATGCCGCCGGTGGCCAGCAGGAGGATGTACAGGCACTCGGCAACGATGCACAGCCACAGCACTCCTACGGAGAGAATATTGGTGATGGCAAAGAAATGGAAATGAGGAAGGGGGGTGGGGTGGGGGATGCATAAGGTTGAGTGAATGATGGGGAACGTGCGCGGAGAGTAAGTGGTGGAGGACGGAGAAGAGGGGGGAGAGAGAGAGAGAGAGAGAGAGAGGGAATTGAGGAAAGAATATGGGTAAGCAAGGGCGAAGGGAAAGGAAGGACAGGGAAAAAGGGAGGAAGGGGAGAGGGGAAGGAGGGGGGGGTGAGTTGGGTAAGGTGGACCACTGACCCACTCACCCATATCATTAACCTTCACTGTCAGAGAAAGGGTGCTGAGAGACATACAACATCCTGGGCTTAGCTCCACACGCCACCCTCGCCATGCTAATATCAAGGTCTGCATATATGGATTAAAAAATAACCCTGCTTGTATACAAGCGGTGGTGTAATTGCATGTTTCCCCCCCTAAGGGCAGGTAGGTCTACTTAATTAATCACAAGGTTGACCAAAGTAATATGCCTGTTACCCAAAATATGCCCTATGAATTATGAATAGATTCAGATCCTTGACTCGTTCTAAATTGGATTCCATACTTCAACGAAAGATGTATTCATTAAAATGTAGCAGTAGGTTGAAGAAGATAAAGTAAAAAGTTAGTTTCTTTCGCATTTTTTCTTTTCCGTTTTTGTTTTTAGTCTTTAGATCTTTGGACCAATTTCCTCCAAGGTATAGCTGCATCAGCAGATGAAATCACAGCGATAAAGGCAAACTTATTTCTGACAAGTCCCTATCCCTCCTGTCATAGCGATATCACTGTACACTGTGGATTGAAGCTCTCAACGGGTTATGCATAATCACACCGAAACGAACGAACCACATCCTTCATCCATTTGTCTTTCGTCTTTTCTGGGGGCCGTGTTGAAGTCTATTGTGTGGAGACTGAAGCGGACATAGAGGACGTGATAACGGGAAGGAGGGGGGGTCACACCACGGGACGAGGACCAGCGAGGGGGCATGGGCTCACACTGAGGACGAGAGATTGATTTCTTGATTGACCGACCCGCCGCTTGATTGATTAACTGATTGCGCGATTGATGATTTAAGTGTCGCTGCATCTCGCAGGCGTCAAGGGTGTTGCCAAGACGTATGGAGGATGATTGGGTCAAACCATGATTGTACACTCGCAGTATGTGATATGATATTTCTTTTTGACTCTTATGCATTGGATCTTGGAAGATAGAGATATACTAAATGTATTTGCTAGATGTTTTCTAATGTCTCACTATGGCATGGTATAGATATTTGCACTGCACCAAAGAATTAGGAGGCCTACATGATGTGGTTTCAAATTCTTTGCAGGCCTAAATGTGAAAGGAAGAACAAATCCAGCTCCTCTTAGAGGCAAATAGATGTTCTAAAACACATCGCTGTCCAGAAAAAATAATGTGTTTTGGCAGAAAGCCTTTGTCAGGGTTAAAGAGACAATGGATCGTAAATCTCCTTCCAAAATGTCCACTTCAGTCAAAATGGCCACTGTAGTGGAAAATAGCCCTAAACATGAAGAGAATAAAGATTTCAGGCCTGAAGTTGACAAACCTGCAAAAACAGAGTGTGTGTCCCTGACACTCTTAAACTGCCTGATCATCAGTACAGTGAAAGTTTTTTGCCACACTCGGATGCCTTACTTTTGCGTCTAGATTATACAAACAGTAAGTGTGAAGTATTTCCATTCCGTTCTTTACATTTAATCTCCGGGAACATTACTTATTCCATGTTTATCAAATACCTGAGTTCATTTTGCAGCTCTGAGGTGGAATTGCATTACCTGACGCCGCTGCCTGGACGATGACTAGAAACATGAGCTGAAACCGCAATTTTGCCTTTCATTGCCTAGTTCAGTGTTGGAATGTATGGCTGCCAATTTAAGACACACAGGCTTACCTCTCTCATTTGAAGGTGCGACATACAGGAAACTTCTGCAGTTTTCACCTGGAAGAGATGGTAAATTAGACTCTCATTTCCATTGACACTCAGTGACAGGAGCGACTACTGCGACACGCTGATAAGTGAATCAGGGGACGTCATCTGTATTCCATCAATTTTCCCCCATGAAAGAGAATCACAGGTAGCCTATTGCACTTCCTTCTGTCAAAGATAAACCCATGATATAAAAAATCACTATTTGATCCAATCTGCGAGGGGATTTCATTGAATTTCTGCATTAATGGGCTCTTGTCCTCCCCAGTATGTCTAAATCTCCTGCCTTAAATCCGGCCTGCAACAGCTATCTGGCCACAATGATGTTGGATTTCATTGTCAACAGTGGGATACCAATGCATGGCACTCCAGTGACAGACGCAGAGATAGCACATATTCCTAGAAACCACAGTCAGGGGAGCATGCAGGTCTCAGCTGGCTTATCTGGAACAGCCCTTGAATAAATTAGTAGCACTGTTTTCACACGCAACAACAAGTGCTGTGTTTTTTCCTGCTAGAGCAGCAGGTAACACAATGAAAAACGCATCAACATTGCATTGGAATAAATAGGACTTTAATGCTACTCAGGTCTACAGTAACATCTGTTGTAAATTATGCACAAAGGTTAGATCAGCCACAGTCTAAAGCCCCCAAAAATACAAAATAAAAGGATTTTCATGGTTTTACTACAATAACACTATAGTAATTGCATAATTGCAGGCTCACTAAACCCTTTGTTATGGTAAAGTTCCTGCATCTAATATCATTTACCACCCAAACTTGCAAACCTGCTTATATTTATATATATATCTATATGTACAATCTGTTTGTTATGTACATTTCTGGGACAATGGAGCAATCACTGATGACTGACTGGTGTTATTATTTGATGTGATAAAGTAGGTCAAATATCAGGTTTGAGGGAGCATTGATCCTGCATGCTCTCCTGATGTTATTTTTTATATGTTAATATCAAAATATAGAATAGAAGTATACGTGTATGTATATGTATATAGAAGCCGGTTTGGAAGTTTTGATTCTGATATTGTGATGATAAATTATATTAGAAGCCGGGATTTTGCCATATGACCCGCCCGTCCGTTACGCACCTCTCCGCGCGTCCCGCTGCGCTACACTCCCGCGATCAGCCGGCGCCTCTTTAAAAACTTACCGGTCATGTTGACGTTCTGCTCGCAGGAGAACCAGATGCCGGTGTGGAACTTCCTCATCAGGTACTTATCCTCGCCGGTCTCCCAGATGTACTGCACCAGCCGGGTGTCGTTGATGTTGGAGCTGTTGAACCTGATGCAGAACGACTGCTTCGTGGTGACCGGGCCGGTGCAGAACGGCTTCACCACTTTCCGCGTGCCCTCGCACCAGTAGCTGGTGGTGAGAGCCGACACGGCGAGGAACAGCGCGAGGAAGTTCAAGGTGAGAGCCAGCGAGGCTCTCCGCCGCCGGTCTATGCCCATCGCGGCGGCCGGAGTGGTGAAGACGCGCAACTTAATCCCCCAGGCGTTTATAACACCGTATTCTGGCAGGCGTCTCCTCCTCCAATCCTCATAATCCGGTTATTCCCGTTAATATATCCGCGGCTAATTACCACGGCGCGTCTGGCTCCTAGCGCGCGCCTCTCAGCTCTGCTCCTCCGGTGCAGCTGATTCTCTCATTTTGTAGGCTGCTGCCCCGACATCCCCCCTTCCTCCCCCCCCACCCCCTTTCCTCCCTCTCTATTCTGCCTCCTCTGACTGTTGAGAGCAGCGGCACTCAAACTGGGTTTCGGGGACCTACACGGGTCCTTGAGACAGGGTCCCGGTTGCCCCCCCCCACCCCCTCACTCCACCCCAGCAAAATGTAGCATAAATGAATTACACCGTTATTTAATTCCCTAGAAATAAGCACAATGACAGCCTGTATAACACTGCAAAAAAAAAAAGTCCATCTAAACAAGCTATTGAGTGTCAAATCCATTCTTAAAATTCATTATTTTATTTTAAGACAAGTGACACATTTTGCCAGTGGGGTGAGTTGATAATTCCACTGGTTTCCAATGCGGTTTCATTTATTTCAGCAATTTTCTAAGTGTCACTATCTTAAAACAAGGCAGAAAAAGGCCGATCACTGCATTCATTGTCAAGAAATTGAAGTTGTATTGGAAATAAGTACAATTATTTCACTGGCAGATCTTTTCACTTTTAAGACACGTTTTAAGACTCAATATTAGATCAAATGATATTGAGATAAATATTTGTGCAGTGAAGGATGGCTGTTTTGATCAGAGGTTTATAACCCCACCCACAGTAGAAACAGTTCCACAATTCTGTAGCAAGTCACATGAGGATTGGGTTGCTTGGGATCCAATGGAAGTCTATGGTTTAAAATGCAGATCTATTTGGGGGTGTTTGATGCGGGAAAGCGTGGGAACCCCATGGGTTAAAGGTCGCTTTTAACTGTAA
This sequence comes from Centroberyx affinis, assembly GCF_046629955.1. Classification (NCBI taxonomy): domain Eukaryota; kingdom Metazoa; phylum Chordata; class Actinopteri; order Beryciformes; family Berycidae; genus Centroberyx; species Centroberyx affinis. The sequence goes on along the minus strand of NW_027279097.1, from coordinate 150,985 downwards.
AGGAATTCATGCTGTGATAAAAAAAAGAAGAAATATAAATAAAACTAGGCTCTCGCTTCTTATCATTGCAGTCTGTCCCCAATGGTTTTTCTTTTGTTTTTACATTTGAAACAAAAAAAAACAACAACAAATAAACAGGGGAGCTGATGCAAAAATATGACAATTTCCTGCATAAGCACAGTTTATTTTTGGGGACCTCGGGCAAATCCCCCATGAAAAAGAGAAAAATAATTGTCGACAGCACAAGTTTATCACTCCCCCCCCCCCCCTCCCCCGAGCCTCCACCTCCACCCCCACCGCCACATAATTGCTGCCTCGTGGGACCGGCTGTGGCGGTGTCAGGGCAGGACAGCTTTCAATCAGGGGAAGTGGCAGGAGTCTTTAAAGGTGGTTAAACGCGTTATGTGTGGAGCGGAGGAACCCAGCCGCCAAATGTTCCAGTCTCCCTCCTGCCTGGTACCCAGTGTTATCTCTCTATATATATTATGGCTGTGTGTGTGTGTGTGTGTGTGTGTGTGTTGGAATTATGTGTGTGTGTGCAAGGATATTGGCCCATTGCGATGTCCATCATTAATTTCCTCTGACTGTCACATGCTGAGGGTGTTTGTGTATGTGAGCTGGAGAAATTGTGTGTGTATTTCTCTCTCTCTCTGTGTGTGTGTGTGTGTGTGTGTGTGTGTGAAGAAACGGGGGGTTGTCGAGGGAACCGCAAACGTTTGTCCCCCTGAGATTAAAAGTCATCATTCTTTCCTCCCTGGCCTCCCTCTTCTCTTGACCTACGCCACCCCTTCCCCAGCACACACACACACACACACACACACACACACACACACACACTCATGCCGCTCTCAGCCTCTTTCTCACTCTTTCCGCGCAACGTTGAAGCGGATTCATCGCTGTAATTAATATCGGCGATGGATGCACCTTCGTTTGTAACTGCAGCAGATAACAGGGCACCCTTGGGAGAATGGGGTGTGTAGGGGTGTGTGTGTGTGTGTGTGTGTTTCGCTCCCGCAGGGCAGAAGAGGGAATCAATAGCGGGGCTGCAGAGCCTGGATCTGACACCCGTCTTTGATGCTGCCTCCCCAGGCCGGTTATCCTGGTTATGAGCATCCACAGCAGGACAGCCGGCTCTAAAAAAAAAAAAAAAAAAAAAACCTCCTGTACCTCTGTCACTTTCAGCTTGATCTACGCCTAACCCCCCATGCTAGTGTAGAGGAGGAGGGTGGACTCTAGCGTTCTTAATATCATGCTGAGGTGGGGGTGGGGGGGGGGTTTGACTCATTTTCCGTCCAAGGCCAGGGGGAAGAAAAGCTCCAAGGACACCTCGGCATGCCTATAGATTCACGTCACATCCGATGACCTTGCTGATGGGGAAAGAATCTGGAAGCCGCTCGCGTGCCGGCGGCCCCTATGAATATGTGAGGTCGAAGAATGGGAGTCAGGGAGATAAATATTGGAGATGATTTTTAAATTTTTTTTTTTACCTTTCGCAGGAGAGTTTGCATAGAATCAGCATGGGCAGGGATGGACAGTGCTTTCCTCATATATATGTGATTCTCGACCTTTTTCATATCGAGGACCCCTAATTTAGTCCACATTAGAGCCACGGACCCCCATTTGATGAGATTTTGTCTCTCGGACCCAAATCTGAGAATATTTTTATTGTTAGATATGATTTTGTCCAGAATTCCATGACGGTAGGTAGAGAGATAGCAGAGAAACTATGATCAAAACAGTCATTCTTCTGCATTCTCTAATTGTGTTCTTGTAAATGAAATAAAGGTGAAGTTTAACAATTCATCAATTTGCTGGGGACCCCGTGGAGCCCACTCAAGGACCCCTGGTGGTCCCCGGACCCCATGTTGAGAACCACTGCTCTAAGGCAGTGATTCTCAACCTTTTTCATATCGAGGACCCCTAATTTAGTCCACATTAGGGCCACGGACCCCCATTTTGATGAGATTTCGTCTCTTGGACCCAAATCTGAGAATATTTTTATTGTTAGATATGATTTTGTCCAGAATTCCATGTCTATCTGTGTTGTAGGTAGAGAGATAACAGTGAAACTATGATCAATACAGTCATTCTTCTACATTCTCTAATTGTGTTCTTGTAAATGAAATAATGCTGAATTCATCAATTTGCTGGGGACCCCCTGGAACCCTTTCATGGACCCCTGGTGGCCCCCGGACCCCACGTTGAGAACCACTGATCTAAGGAGCTGAAACCTTTCTTTTTTTTTCTTTTTGGCATCAATGTCCGAATACAAAACTGTCTGAAAAATCTTTACATTCGTCTCAGTATATATGGACTGATTTATTGAGGCTGTTTTGCCAGGTTGTGTTTCCCCACACTGGACCTCTGTAACTCTCCCTGTATTCTTGCCTCGCCCGCTCTATCTGGGCGTGCAGCCGCTGCAGAACAGAACGAAAGGAAGAGATCTTATTAGTCCTGTAGCTCCATCCCGGCCACCTTTACACTGGCTCCCACTCAATTCCAGGATTGATTCTGAAATAAAGCAATAAATGGCCCGGCTCCAGCGCACATTTCAGCTCTGTTATCTCCTTATGTGCAGAAGTATTAGATGAGCAGACAAAACTCTGTTCCAAAGGCCAAATTAAAGACTAAAAGTGATCAAACCTTTTGACTCTTCTTTTAAGAGCCAACTGAGAAAACCTGCTTTTATCGACTCGCATTATATGGATGTGTTTGTTTCTTATTCTTTCAATTGTGCTGCACTTTGTACTTTGTGTAAGCAAAGTGCTTCGGAACTAAAGTCTGTTATTGCTGCCCAGTCTTCCACTGCTCTCTAACCTCTAGGCTATTGCCACTTGCTCATCCTGAGTGGTAAAGAGTGATAATGACTGAATAATGAGCACACTTACAGAGTGAGAATGATTGCATAATGAGAATAGTTACGCTTTATTGATGATTAATTACAATTTTACAGACACAGTTTTATTATAGTGCCTGACTGGCTAATTTTAATACGCTTCCTGATTGGGCGTGATAGATTTACATAATGAAGACGCTCACAGTGAAAGCAATAATGTTTTATAGTCGGGACGGCGTCATGTTCCGGACGCAATTTTTTCGTCAATTGTCTAACGGGCTAATTTAAATTTTAAAATACAGATGCGAACACACGCATGAAGTTTATTTGGCTGTGAAACACCTATAAGTTCATTAAGCTGATTGCATTTGACATTCATTATTCACTTATCTGCATGCTGGGATGTGATTTGCAAAGCAGATCCCCACTATAAATATAGAGTAAGTCTGTCATACTGTTTTTTGTTTGATTAAAATTGCCTGACAGGCTTCCACAGGCGGTGAAATAATGCTTCTCAGTGTAGCAAAGAAAGTTATGGTAATTGTGGAGGCAGGTGATTTACTTTTTCGAGACTCCCTGTCCTTTCCCTCCTTTCCCTCATCCCTTCCTCCCTCTCTCTCTCTCTCTTCCTATGTTGATCCTGTGGCTGGTCCATGTCTCTGTATGGTGAATGAGTGTGAGCTCTAACGAACAGACAGCTGATCCCCCTCTCTCTCTCTCTCTCTTCAAATAGATTCATTTACATAATTACTCCCTCGCCAGTCTGAATAGCACATATACACACACATATGTAGACGCTCACATGTGCACCATACAGTACCACGCATGGATAAAAGAAGGGGCGCTCTGTCATGTGGTTTGTACTCAAGCTGTACAATTAACATGGTAATCCTTGAGTTCCTCTTGTTTTTGATGTTGCCATCTTTGGTGCTCGGCAGTTATTGCTGTCAATCAAACAGTGTGTCCAGTACTGTGACGTCCTTTTCCTTGGATTTTCTGTTGATGCAGTTTGAGTTTCTGTAGGTGGCGTCTATTCAGTCATGGCGGCTATCACTGCTCATGCCAACTACCCGGTTCTTCTTCTTCTATTTATTCCAAACAAAATGGAAACGTAAAACGCATCACTTATGTGCGCCAGAGGATTTTTTTCCAAGGACAGAGCTACCAGAGCGTTTAGAACAGCAAATGGAAAAGCTTTCATGAACTGAGTATAGGTTGAATGACTATTGTATTATAGCAATAGCTGATAGAGAGTAGCAAACAGACATATATTTAGGTGAAAATGTTGCAAATCACCAAGTAAATTGCAATATTGATGATGGATACATGATCCAGATGGCTTGCTGTGCTACCATTAACATTCAGATAAGGATTCCTCATCTATTCGGTCAGCATCCATACATAAAGGTGTGTAGGAACCTCAGTTTGGATGTATCAGTGAGTGTGTGTATATGTGTGTGTGTGTGTGTGAGCTGTTGCAGGTTGATGTGCACCGAGGAAGTTCACTTTGCTGTGCTCGTCACTTTGACCTGCCTGTGCCATCAACCTGCTGGCTCGATTAGCGACCCACTGCTCCCTCCTGACACACACACACACACACACACACACACACACCCCCAGATCATTGAGGAGGACACGCCTCATCACCTCCGCCGCTCCCCTCCCACCCCCCCCCACCCCTCCCCGCCCGTACGATGCGTTGGCTGACCTCTGCCGCCGAGGTCATCCTCCCCCCCCCCCACTCCCTCCGTTCCCTCTTTGTCTCATCACCTCCGTGTCTCTCTCTCTCTCTCTCTCTCTCTGCCGGTGATGACCGCTGATCATGAGCGCCTCTCTAATGACTCGCGGCTCTAATGGCGCCTCGTTTTGGGGCGGAATGGACGGACCATTTTCAAGGTTGAGAAAGTGCGCTTTTTTTTTTTTTTTTCCAGCGAAGGCCTGTTTGTTGTTGTCCGGGAGGTAGGGGGGGGGGAGGTGCCGAATGTCAAACCCTCTCCTCCTAATAAACTAATCGCACTCGCAGGTGGAACTCGAGTAGTTCGGGGGGGGGGAAAAACTCGACCCGCCCTCTTCCCTTAAACGTGATTTACGGCTGACAATAGCATCCAGAGTGCATCATCGACTCGTTACCTCCTCCGTTAATAGAGACGCTCGCCGCTCTCTTCCTCTAAGCCGGTCGGGGGGGGTGGTGGTGGTGGTGGGGAGTCATTACTCCTTGTGCCCCCCCCCCCCCCCCCCCCGCTCGGGCTCAGTGCAGCACATATCATTAATCAATCCCTAAACGCGCTGTATTTACCGCTCCTGCAGGGCTTGGGAAAACGTGAAGAAAACAGCAGCCGCCTAATTGAGTTTATTAGAAATCTCACTCATATTGCCGCTACGAGGCGAAGTAAATTACAGTTTACCCGCTTATCGGAATAATGAGAAAAGCTTGCACTGTGTTAGATTAGGTTTCTATAATAATCCATACCTCTTAACTGAAAAAAAGTGCAGTATACAATGCTACATAAAGCTGTTCTGTGCCATTCCAGCTGCCACAGAAGTATCAGCCGGCCCGCCCGCCCTGGCCTAGTTTTTCAAAGAGCTGATTGTGTGGCGAAAAGAATCTCATCCCTCTTCCCCTCGCTTCGATCTCTTGTTTTGGGGGGGGGGGGGGAGGAGGCTGAAGGGAGTCTCAGGTGGCGGGCCGCGCTCGCCAATTACACAGCAGATAGGAGCGTTAACAGGAATGTGAGGGGGTGGGGGCGGCCACAGGACCGGGAGGTAAAAAATCCAAACCCGGAGCCACAGACTGGGGGGGGTGGGGGGATTGTGCCTGCGAGACCCGCGTATTACTAGCGATGGTACGTCTGCGGGATATTACCCAAGAGTGAGGCGAGGGAGGAGAGAGAGAGAGAGAGAGAGAGAGAGAGAGAGAGAGAGAATAAGGGCACAACGCAAATAGTTACACAGGCACAGCAGATGGCTTTGCTCACTAGATCAGAACACCTGGTTGGCTGCCTAATGAAAGTGGCAGTGAGTTACGGAGAGTCAAATGTCAGACGGTGTAATGAATGATCGTGTCGCGGGCTATTAAGAGTCGCGCAGCTTTTACTCGGCACTGCGCGGAATAGCTGATGAGTTATATCAACGATGCCCTCATTTTTGGAAATGGCGGGGCCAAAAGCCAAAGAGTAACATGAGTAGTAAACTGAATATCATCAGGGTGTAATATACCTTTTTTTTTTTTATATGCACGGTATCTGAAAACCGCTTCTAAATCGATAACAAAGCCGCATCGAAACAGACCAAATAAAACAGAGTCCTCCAGGGCGCCAACAAGAACTCTTTGAAGCATGAAAGAACGAATTAAATAGCAGCTTGAGATAAAAAAAATGAATCATTTACAAGCCGCCTCTGTTCTGTCTAATAATTCTCAAGATCGCAGCTTGTTTCACAGACGGATCGCCCCGCCGCTTTCACGCGCTCGATACTTCCCCCCGCTTCGCTGTCCGAAGAGCTCCACCGGGCTCGTCTCCATGCAGCGGATGACATATTAGCCAATACGGCAGCCGCGGAGGGTCAATAAGCTTTTAGTTACGGTTCACTTCGACCCCCGAGCGCCAACCCGGAGACGTATGACCAAGTAGTCTGGGGACCGCCGTATCAATCTTATTGTCGCTCGGCGCTTTCGCTAATTCAATTAAGCCGAGGCCCGCCGCCTTTTCCCTTCGGGGAGTTACCGAGTTGATGAAAATAATGAATGCTTTAAGTTGATTGGAATTGCAAATACCGGTATTCTCTTTGAAAGTGGGGCACTTGGCGCCATTGTGTGATTGTTTTGTTGGGAATTCGGCGAGATCCAATCAGCCTCGAAGCACATTAGAGTTAACACTGATGAATATCTATCACCGCACAGCCAGGTAAACAGCTATTAACGTCTTATTTCTGGGCTGTTTTTATGATGCAAAACAGATTATGTCCTGAACCGTCAGAGATAAACAGATTTCATAAATTGAGAAGTTGTTTTTTTTGACACAGAATAACAGCATAACATAACATCCATGCATTATGCGCGCCTATTTTTTTTACCAGTCAGTGTGAAGCAGTTGTCATGAAAGACCTGCACTCCATGAATGCAGACACAAGAAAATGTCTCATCAAGTTCAGAGAAATTCTTCTTGGAAAAATAGTAAAAAAATAATGATAAAATAAAAAACAAAAATAGAGAAATATATTGTTATGTAAATGACTGCTTAAATTTTCTGGATCTGCACCCTCAGTGGGAATCCTGGTAGTGCTCAACCATTAATTTTACAGTATTTCCATTTCTTATAACCTGGCACTGTAATGGGAATTTAACAGACAGAGATACATCCACAGAGAAAGAGAGAAGGTTGATACTTTCCCAGTCACTTTTTTTCCCCACGGGTCATTAGTTACCAACCTGGCTTGCTTATGCATTCTTCTCTGCATTGTGTTTTTCGCAATATGTGATAAAAGCGTGCCTGAATATTATGCATCGGGTTCCCAGAGGAGTGACGGGAACGATGAGTTATCAGGTGAGATGCTCCAGAGTGCTTTCGGTCTTTAGATATTCATGTGACAGACGGATCGCCGTGTTGCCATGCTAACGGTGGTCGCCAGTCAGCACTTCACCGGCGCTTTCCGAACGTCTGCTTTCAGTCAGCACTAGCGTTACCGTTGTAGCCGGGCCCCGTTTCGGAAAAGCAACCGTCAGCACATTAAGTCGGGAAGGCTCGAGATTATAAAGAGCCTCCCCCCACCGCCCCTTTAATATTTCAGCTCCCGTGGCAGCACTTCAGCGTAGGAGCTGCCGAGGCGATATTTTCACTATGTTTATGGTCAATAAAACGGTTGTGTACTGTAGTCTGCTGGTGCTATATCTCACAGTCCCACCAAGGACAGTGAAAACAGGAGCATTATTCTAGATCTCTTGGAAAGGCATGCCCCCAAATTGCCTTAAAATGTTGAATATATGATTACAGTTTTGGTTCAACGTTTGCTTAATTTTGGCTGTAAAAGCACATGTTTTAGCCCATTTACTACAATTCAAGTATATTTAAAGTCGGCTGCCAAACAGCATTGCTTTCACATGCTATTTAGGCTGAAAATCAAACCCAGAAGACACACGATAAGCAAACATAGGCATTGTGAAAAGCATGATGTGGCTTCTTCTTGCTTTAAAAAAAAGTTATGATAGTTTGTCTGGCGAACTACCCAGTAATAAATGTGTTTTTCCAATTTATCCGATAGCACTTGAAGGCACCGTTCCTTTCTTTCCAACACGGAAATGCTTTCCATGCAGAGACACCCACACAACAGAATGTACGTCTCCGCCAGAAAATAATCCCTGAAGATTGTTTATCACCTGAACATCTGACATTCAAAAAAATGGAAATGGAGTAAATATAAAAAAAAAAAAAAAAGGTTTGGAAAATGGTCGGTAGTAATGTAAAGTATGCTTGCAGTGTAGTAAATGGGCTACAACATGCAAAAATACCAGTATGGTCCTTTAAACTCACAGCATTTAGGTCATCATACCTGTCTGTGTGTGTTTGGCCAGAAAAAAAAATTCCAATAGAGTAATATAAATCTGGGTTACAGCACCGTTGCCACAATGATAGATAACATATGTAGATGAAAAATTGCCTCTCTGGAGTGTGTTTCAAATACATTTCGCAAGGCATTGGGAGAGATTGGGTGAGTCACTTTCAGTTTCAGTTCAGGTGAGGCAATGAATGGAAACAAATTTGATGGGGGTAGATAGAGAGTCATTGCTAGCCAGTGGAAATGGGTAAAAACGTACAGATATATATTGAAAGGATTCCTCCAAATCTTGTGTATGGGTGTGTCTGCCAGTGGCCTGTGTGTGTGTGTGTGTGTGTGTGTGTGTGTGTGTGTGTGTGTAGTAAGTCTCAGTCTATCACCAGGAATGACATTTGACACAGTCCTCTGATTCTGTCCACACTTTATTCGACACCCAAAGTGCTTCACAGTCCAAAATCAAACTCAAAATACGCAAAAACCAGTCCTAGAATAATATTCCCCCTATGAGTCCAACAATCTGTATGAGCACAACCAGCTTTCCCGGGCTTCTGGCTCATCAAGTCCATGTTCTTCAGTCCCACCTTCTTCTTTTCAGCCGAAGTACGATTCCGAAACAGAAGAACGCCGAGGACGGATGAAGATTCACGGAAGAAGTTTACTTGCCAACCGAAGCGATGCGTCAGATGGTGACCGACGAGAATAAATGGAAAGCCCCCAAGATTCATTGCAAAAAACAATACATCATGTCCAAACGGCACAATAGTCACAGAAAGTACAGGAATAGCTGGGGAAAAAGAAAGCCTGGGTGTCTTAATTGATCGCGCAACGTCAAGCACACAGCCCCGTCTCCAACTGGAGGACGCTTCTCTGTGCTCGCGTTCTTGAGAAGAACTTGGGGGGGGGGGGGAAACTTTCTCCACAAAGCCACAAACTATTGCCTTGGCGGAGTTGATATTAATACTGCATTCGTGTCATGTCGGATTTACCGTAAACACAAGCTGCCAACTGGGAAAAAAAAGCATTCTCCTAGTGATAATTACAAGTAGGATACGTGGGATGTGTTTTTTTTTTTTGGTAAGCTCCGATATTTCCCACTTGGCGTCGCGACTTGTGGAAGGCAGCAGACACACTGCAAGAAAATCCACCTTTGTCAGCAGTTCAAGACAATAGAGACGAGACAGACGTTCTGTTCACACGAGTGCAATCGACCCTACTTATCGAAAGCGAGTAACGTCTGCTGCAATTCGTTTACGGGTTGATTGTAAATTCCGTTAACGCGTCTTTCTCCGCCTCCGGGCCGACGCTCAATAAACTCATGTCCGTGTGTCTTTCATACCCTCCGCGGCATCGCTTTGTAATTACTCTCGGATCTCTGTACATCGTCTTACACGGCGTCGAACAAGGTCAGCGTGTCCCGGTCCTCTGTCAAGGCCTTTCGCAAAGACGCCGCCTCTCACCTGAAAAGTAAACAGAGACGGGCTTTCGGGAGAGAGATAACGCGGCCGGGTTGTAAAGTCACCCTGAATTACAAAGTCGGGTAAAGATACCGCGTCGGAGAGGACAACGGAGGAGTCAAATTGGAAAGCGGTTTGACGGGGGGTGGGGTGGGGGGGGGGAGTCGCTGATGGTGTACGATAGAGAAAAGGGGAAACAAATGGGCTGGAAGGCGCTAACAAGACGGAGAGAGAGGGTGAGAGCTGTTTAAGTAAAAGAATAAAAAAAAAAAAAAAAAGGGAAAGGATTGTAAGTAAGAGAAGGGGCCGGGCGTCTGGACTGTTAAGTGAGAGAAGTGAGCAAATGAAGGAGACACTTGGGAGAGATGAAGTGATAGATTTGGAGACCGGTAGAACAGATAAGCGGAGACAGTAATAGCTAGCTGTGACAGGAGGGAGGAGGGGGGGGGGACACCTTGTTGAATTCCGACAAGCCCCGCTCATCAGCAGCTAAAGCTCCACTTAAGCTCTTGAAATATCACTGTAATGAATGGGGCATTGATTTTCTCGGAAGGGAAGGGCCGACACGAACGCGGCGCAATCATAAACGTGCGCTCACGTGTCTTCAAGTGATTAAAATTTTTTTTTGAAGAGTGAATGGTTTCAACTGTGGCCCGGGAGGAATGCGAAGTGAGTTTAGATGGGCGGTGAAGTGAAAAAGTGACAGTAGACGCCGTACCTGCAACGGGCTGCAGGAAACTGTCAAGTAACCAAGCTAACAAGCTATTAGCATGCTGTGGAATGGCTGTCTGAGGCCAGTTCTGTGAACCAGGCAGCTGACATCCATTATGTGCTTCAACCATGCATGCTCGGCGCCAGATCAGATGTGATGCAGCCAACGATTACTGAATCGATTACTGCTAGTTTGTGTTATCTCAAACAGATTCTTTTACTTTATGCATTATTTGTGAAAAAATAATAGCCAAGAGACTTAAAGACAGCCTAAAATAAATGAAGAAGACAATATCCCAATTGCATTCAGTGTAATAGAAACAGATCAGAGGAGCAGTAAACAATTAAAAATAAAAGAAATATACAGTATTTACATTTGAATTCTAGAATTATTATTCTCAATTGGATCTAGTCCAGAAACATTCCACAGAGACATGACATGATTGGATTGAAATGTACTTGCTACTGTAATTACCCTAAAAGACATGAAATATAATTTCTCTTTGATTACTGTAAGCAAATAGATGTGAATAGCAGTCTTTGAAACTAACGTTGTAATCTGGTGTGTGAGTGTGTGGGGCTCAAAAGTGTGTGTGTGTGTGTGTGTGTGTGTGAAACCAATTAGTGTCCTGTGGTCTAAATGCTGTTTTAGAGGATTTTCCACCCTCACAAGAATAAAATTCTAAATCCTTGTCAGTTGTTAGCAAGAAAATTGTCAAATTTAAAAAAAGCAGCTTCAATACTAAATGTATATCAGGCTTCAGAAACCTGTAGCAGTCAAACCCTAATTTTCACACTGCCTAATTTTCACTGAAGCCGTCTGTCCTGGTGACTCATCCATCGCAGTAGCTGGAGGTTAGTACTATCAGATGTGGAATCACTCGGCCTAATGAGGTACTGGTGCATATCAGGCGTGCTGCGTGGAAATGGCTGGGGATCCATCCCAGCAGGACCGGGCCCTGATAAGAGTGTTCCAGTGAATGAGGAAAGCAGATCAAGCGAGAGGGATTAAGAGCCAGTGTATCAGGCCGGGTCACACAGCTCTGATTGACAAGGGTTATGTAATGAGCCGAGGGTAGCTGACACACACCGGACACGTATGTGTATGTAAACGGCATCGATCACGTGACGGGTGCTGATGCGGGTCGAGGCATCGCGCACCCATGGGTCCGCCTCGTGTCCAATAAAATTCATACACTAGCTCTCTAAATTACCTTTTGACTTGAAGCATTCCATCAGCCTTAAGCATTTGAAACCCTGCGATAAGTAGAGCACACATCAATTGCGTGACCTACTTGCATATTTGTCGAATTGACATCTTTTCATTGAAACAGAATGCATAATAATGATGGAATCTCTTTAAAGAGTAGTGCAGTGGTTGTATATGAAGTATTAATGCAACGCTTAGCTTTCAAGCCATTGCGCTTGCATTTTTAGTTTACTTCTGACTTTTCAATACCATGCTGAGTTCCTGAGCAGTCAGCCACCAACAATAGCTATGAGCAATTAGCAGTGATGTGTTCTGCTAACTTTGTTTTAACTAGGTTATGGATGGTAGAACTCATAAAAAAAAAGTTTATTGCAATCCTACTTTTTTTTTTTTTTTTTTTTTTTTTTTACAGTGCCAGTGGTATTTCAAAATCCAAGGCTATGTACAATTAAAAATAATAGACTCGACAAGCAATGAAAAATGTGAAGAACCCATGACCAGGTTTTCCATCACCCTGGTGGGAAGGATGGCTGAGCCGAAGTCTGTAGATTATCTGGTCTAGACAACAACAAGAAAGCAATCAAGCTCTCCTGACAACGGTGTGAAAGTTCAGTGACCGCACTGGGACTACAATGGTTTTTGGACAAAGCGGGCATGCTGATTGTGTAGAGCGATGGTCCCATGTCAATCCTGAAATTGTTTACTTCCGCAGAACGGTGACTCAGCCTCATAATTTATAGACCTGGGAATAAACCAGCGCAGCGACTGTTGCCTGCCCGCACCCAAGGATGAAACCTGTTTTCTCCTTGCTGTGCTTGCACCCAACGGTTAAAACTGCGACATGCCGAAGGTGCTTAGCTCAGTACGAGGTGGAGAGGCTCAACTCTGCGCAGCCTGGATTTTGCCCATTGCAGGGGGATCCTTCATCATTTGCAGAGAAATTTCTAGCATGTTACTGACCTCAGATTCAGGTAGCGTGGTCACGTTGCAACGGCAACATGTTGACTAAAAGTTTGACCTAGTTTTCAGCTACCCAACTCCAGAGGGGGCTGTGGAAAAAAAAAAAAGCAAAACGAAACAAGGACAAACCACCTACAACTAACAAAATCACATTCCGCCTACTATCAGCCTGATATACTTTGGTCCTCTGTCACTGTAACCTCTAAAATATGACCAAACAAAACCCCTTTTGATGGACCTATGCAGCATGGGGAGGGAAGGTGGCATGACCAGTGCTGTGGAAGAATGCAGTCCATCACATTTTGCCTTGTACGGGAGTAGCAGGGGGTATTATGGCCATGGTATAGGCTTGGCAGGGTGAGCTATATTAGCTAGGCTGGGGGGGTTCTTCATCATGGCCCGCAATGAATTCCCCAGACGACTGAGCTGTGTGGGGCACCTGGATGATTGCCTGGGTCCGTTCAATTTACGACCCCCCCCCCTGCCGCCTGCTCCCAAGGGGGGAGGAGGGTGGCTTAGCGGAATGCATAGAGTCAAGCATACACTTTTATAATACCCATATATGAGATTCTGCGGTGGGGATTTTGTGTATAGTTTAAGTAGTGGACATGCACATGTCATAGCCCATGAAACCCCGCTCATTACTTAAGAGCCCATAGAAAAATCCCACAGGAGCAGAATTTTCCAGATGTTTTGTTTTACACGTCTAATTGCACAGCGCGGCGTTTTCTAGCTAATTGCCCCCCCCGCTGGTGTAGAAACGCACACACTCGCATCGGCCGGTGGTGCGGACAGGCAGAGACGGAGAGGCGGAAAGATCTGGGGAATCGTCCCGAGATCAGAGGGGTGCGATCACACGCCCCCGTAGCCGTACACCCCGCTGCACCCCAGGGGTCACTGCTGCTCTGACCTACATACTTAAGCCGGGGAACGCGGGGGCAATTACTGAAAAGACGATTCCACGGGCACAATGCCTTAATTAGACATGCGTTTTTTTTACTGCTGGCTGATACCGCCGAAATTAATCAGCATAGAGAATGGGCGTCGGTGTAGCATGGGAAAAAGTGAGAAATGGGGAAAGAGGGAGAGATAAAAGCTATGAGAAGCAGACAGGAAAAGCTAACATGGGAACAAATTCACTGTTGCGTTATGTACTTTTGAAGTGGCCCTATAAGAGCACCGCCTGTTTAATTAAACTAGCTCTCACCGACAGAATTGTTCATTTACCTTAATCTGCCTCTGCGAAAACAATAGGAATGCATCTATTTTCTCGTGCTCGGAAATGGATCAAGGCTACATGTAGTGATTTGAGTCTGGCATTTCTGTCAATACACCAGTTTCCCTGTGTATCCAAAATAGATCACCGCTGTGTTTTTGCCCGTCCCTTGATTCCACTGCTGTTTTTATTTTCAATCAATCATAGAAGCTGGAAAACAAGCAAAAAGTACTTATGTGAGCGAGAAGTAGGTCAAGATGGTTGGGAAAGTGCAGGTTCTACCGTCAAGGGCCACTTGTCTTACTATTAGTTCCCTTCCTATGAGTCGTTATGCCATGGCAACACACCCTTCAATCCCTGACACAGCATAATGAAGAAAAAGTGTTTGATTAAACTGTATGGCTGTGTGGTTTGACGAGGAGGAGAGGAAGAGGCAGAAAGGTACCAATGAGAGAGATATGGAAAGAGAGTATGAATGAAAATATGATCAAACTGTTTTTGTTGACTGTCTTTAGAGAGTAAGCTCTAATCAGGGGTGGAAAGAGTGCTAACATATCCTACTCAAGTAGAAGTACTGCTACTTAGCAGAAATTAGAAAGTAGTAGAAGCGGAATTACTGGTGTATACTTGAGCAAAAGCAAAAGGTACTGTCGCTCATTTACTCAGAGTCAGTGTTTTCAATATCCACCGCTCACTCTCTATAGTCTTTGCTAAGGTACTGCAATCATACGAAAATCTTCAGAGTAAAAGTTACTGTTAAAATAAGAGAAGATTTTTACTCATTTTTACATGCAATGACAGAAGGACAAGGGGACAATTCTAACTAGGTTCTTTTAGGTAAAAAAAACAAACAAGAAAAACAAAACCTTTACCAAATAAAATGCAGAATTGCATAAAATGCTCCACAAATGTTTCTGATGCAATGCTTAAGAGCCTACAAAATGTGTACTCTGTAACTGATGCAGGTTAAATTATAGATGGTACATGCCCTCTGGCAGCCATATTAGAGATTCATAGTTCTTGGCAACAATGGCTGAGAACAGCTGACTGCATTTCTAAACTTACCACTTGAACATTTCAACAGTATGGTACTGGAATGGTTAATTTCTGTGCCTCTTTTTCAATGGAGACTGGTGATTTTGCGACCAGCCCGTCATTGTTGTTTTAACATAGCTGATTTGCATGATAGCTAACATAGTTATTTGCCAGAAGCTAGTAGTGTCTGCATGTTTTGATACTTTACTAAATTAGCTTGCTGACTAGTTAGCTAGCTAACAAAGCCAAAAACAACTCATTAAGTGAACTGAGCCCACTCTTCTCAAGCTACAACTCAGTGTTTTGGAGTAGAGACTAGCTAGCGTCACAATAAGATACATTTGGAAATATACAGCAAATCTCCCTTACTGGATAATTGACATTTACTTATAACATTACTGAATGGACCTACATAACATGGACCACACCATAACTATCTCTCTTTGTTGTAGGCTAGTCTCATAGGCCTTGTGTGGAGACGGTGACTCAACTGCAAAGCCTTTATAATAGGCCTAACATACGCGATACGCGCCGATGCTGTGGGTGCTTCCGGGCCCGAGCACCCACGGAGAAGGCCGAGCAAAATGCACTTGATAGGCCTACTGTATATGCGCGAGCGGCTGGGGCCAAATTTACATTGATTTGATAGCAAACTCCACCCGCTGCGCGGCATAGCCCACGTTGCAAAACAAGTTGATCCAAAAGTTATAGCTTTAATGTGATTGGCTAACATTAGACGCAGTGCGCACTGTCCAATTGAAATTCGCGGTTAATCTGACATTGTGTGTAGAGCCATGCTGATGACCTAGCCCAACAAAATGGAAAAATTTCTTATTAAAAAACCAAAAACAACAATTTCCACCAGTGCGACTTCCAGTTCCACCGGTGCCGCCAGTGCCCAGTCAACTAGTAACAACGACGGACGTAGGAAAACGACGAGGAGTTTGCCTAGCTACTTTTCAAGGTGTAGTGGACTTCCTGAAAGGCGACCAAGGAGAGCACTTGAGAACCATGTTGCCAGAGATCACCCAACTACTGAAACTCGCACTGACTGTCCCGGTAACATCCTGCAGTTCAGAAAGGTCATTCTCAGGCCTGCGGCGTCTTAAAACCTATCTGCGGTCCACAATGGGGCAAGCAAGACTGAACCATGTTGCTGTATTGAACTGTCTGTCACAAGAATGTGTCACGAAATAGGAACCTGGATGTAATCGCAGATGAATTCATCAAGCGCACGGCGGCAAGGAGTAACACTTTCCTCATAAAGAAATAACATCAGTGGTGAGTGAAAAACAAATCCAATTTTTTATATTTAGCAGCTGTGAGGGCCTATGTGTTGATGGTTAATTAATTGACTGTATTTTACTGCGTGCTTGTATGCTTTCTTTGCGTGTGTAACCATATTATAACTTGTTTGGCTTGTTAATGGGCCCCTTGTAGCCTATACTGTCATATTGTGTTCTTTATGGGTGTACTATTAGCAGCGGTGTCTCAGCCAAGGTGGTGTCGGATTGTGTTGGATTGTGCATTTGGCCTATGATTTATGTTCATGTGAGCCTTTTTACTAAATAATTTCGGTGGCATTGATTATTATTTTTCGTGCGTTTCATGGTGTGTATCGTTAGTTAAACTTTTGATCTCCAACGTGTGTGCGCGCGTGTGTGTCGGTCGCTGTTAATTTCCTATGGTGCTGAAATGCGTGCGTTTGACTACTTTTTCCAAATCCGTATAGCAAGTCATGTAGGCCAGTGGTTCTCAAGGTAGGGTCCGGGGACCACCAGGGGTCCTTGAGGGGCTTCCAGGGGGTCCCCACCAAACTGATGAATTGTGAAACCAGCATTATTTCATTTACAAGAACTTAAAACAATAAGAGAATGTAGAAGAATGACTGTTTTGATCATAGTTTCTCTGTTATCTCTCTACTTACTATACAGATAGTCATGGAATTCTGGACAAAATCATATCTAACAATAAAAATATTCTCAGATTTAGGTCCGAGATACCAAATCTCATCAAATGGGGTCTGTAGCCCTAATGTGGACTAAATTAGGGGTTCTTGATATGAAAAAGGATGAGAATCACTGGTGTAGGCTATGGTTATTGCAGAAGGTTTATCTTTTGTGGGTTTTGAGCACCCACCGGCAGAAACATAAATCATAAAAAACATAGGTATACTTAAGTAAAATTAAAATTACTGACTTCAAAAAAATACCCAAACAGCACAAAACAAGTACACCAAAAAGCTACCCAATCATAATAACCAGAGTATTTGTAATTTGCCTCTTCCACCCTTGCACACAATCCTCTCATGTGCCTCTCTCTTTGTGCTCGGCTGCTGGAGGGGGATCAGCAAACCGGCGAACAGGTGTGAGCAGGTGTGCTGAAGGGGTTTGATCTCTCCCTCTCTGGCTTCATCCATCTCTCTCTGTCACATACAGCTGTGGCTCCCTGTCGGTGCCTCATTGTCATTCTGGAGGGACCGTCCGTCCTCCAAACTTATCTCCGCAGGAGCCCTGGCTCTTACAGTGATTATACAGATCCTCCGGGAAGAGGCACCCACAGCCGGCCCGATCTCTGCCTTTTATCTGCTTTCAGCTATGGGTGACAAAAGGAAGCATGTTGACTCGCCCGCCACCCGCCTCAAACACACACAGACATAGGCCTATATATACATAAGGGTTCAACTGATATGGGTATTTAAAGGCCGATACCATTACTGATACTTCTGGATTGAAACTATAGCTGATATGTTTTTAAATTTCCACACCAAAAAAGATTCAGTTTCCCCCAGAATTGTATTCTTGTCAGGGTGGAAAAGCCTCTGAAACAGCATTTATAACCATGGGACACTAAAACTCTCCATTGAAATATGAATATATAGGCTATATACAATCAACTGAGCATTCATGTAGTTCACATTCATGTTAGAATCAATTCAGGTGAAGGGCTTCCCATAGACAGCAAACAAACTGCATCACAGCCATCATATTAGAGGTAGACGGCACTGTCTGGGCTATATCTGACACACACACACACACACACGTGCACACACACAAACACACACTTGTGTTTTAGTGAGAGGGATATCTGATACCTCTGACCGGAGCCGTATCAACCTGTTCCAGCAGGAGTAGGTGAGGGAACAATCAAAGTGCCCTTCACAGAGCGATATGGCACTGGGCTGACGTCATGTAACAAGCCAGACAGAGGCTGGACTGTATGCCAAGTTGGCCAATAGGGAGGAAAAAAACAAACCAATATAAACAGAGAATACAGCAGCGTTTCACAGATGGGGAAAAGGTATTCACTTGCAGTCACGTTTCCTCTCCTCTATTTGTCAAGACATGCATGCTTATTGATATTTCTTCAGCGCTCCTATTGGCTGAAATACCTTGACTGACCCAAATTAGACCCTGTCCTTGCCTTATAACCAGGCGGCTCCGTGATGTAATCAGCCAAATGGCGTCAGCGTCCAGTCAGCACATTTGTAGCCTATACGCGGCCATACGCTCAGCTGGGGGGGGGGGGGTGAACTTTACGTATGGCCGGTTGCCTTGTGGTTCATATTAATGGGCAAACATTTCATTTCCCATGAGCTGGGGTTTTTTTTTTTTCGGAGATAACACTCGCAGGAGGAGAAGAAAGCGGAGAGAGACTGCTGGAACCTATTTCTCCGGGCTTTGGCGCCATGAATTATTGAGGGATTTGGAGGAAAACTGGGCTTTAGGTTCAAACGCTCTGGATTCATTAGGAGATAAGTACTGGCTATTAGGCTTTGTAGCGGGGAGACCTTTCATCGTGCGCAGCGATGGCTCTAGGATTAGTCGGAGGTGGTATTTTTGGGCTTTCATGCATTATGCTCGGCTATGTAATAAACATCATTAGTTATCATTGAGCTGATTACTGTCACTTGGGATGATAATTGAGGGCCGAGGTAAGGCGCCTCGTTAAACAAATCTTTTTCTCATTCTTGGAGGCGATGCTGAGTTTGTTCTCTGGCCTTAGACGACAGTATTCTCCCTCAGCTAATGTTATGCACACATTATCAGCATCTCAGTACATTATGAAAGCTTCACACCAGGCATTTCACACAGCGCTAGTAATAAAGAATCCCTATTATATGCTCCAACCACTCCTTCTGGCCTCTATACAACATCCATTATAGTTCCTGTGTAATAATCCCCAGTTAAATATAGTCTGATCAGAGCAGGGGGGAAGAAAAAAAGAGTCGATTTTCCAGCTGCAGCCGCCACCTGCCTGCTACTGTAATGTCACATTACTGAGATGAAGAGGCCGCCCTCACAAGGAGACGCCGCTTGTAAGGCAGAGTGAAACTTTTCAGAGCGGCGCATCCCCCGCTGCTTTCGCCCCGCGGTCTCGTCCTTGTGTGTAAGCTGTCAAGTCCGCCAAAGGCAAAGCTGAAGGAGGTTAATTAGAGGTGCGGCCGATAGCCTCTGTACTAGCGGGACCAGCGCCGATCCAGCTCCAATAAGCGATCGGCAAATGAAGCCGTCTCGGTGCAATTTAATGACCCACGCTATTTGGCACGGCACAGCGCTTTTCTTGCAAGGGGGAGGAAAAACCTGCTGCGGTTCTTGGAAGTCGGTGAAGATGAGTCTAAAACTGCGATGCGCCCGCTGTGCCAAACCGAAGTCTCTGGCGGTGTCGAGAATGACACGCTGTCCAACAACAGGCGACTGAAGTAAAGTAAAACTGCTGAAACGCTGTTTGTGGGAAAAGAACCTCGCATTCAAGTAGGCCAAGGCCGACTCGTTTCATTATATCGGGCTGGGGAGCTCGTTTCATGCTGCACAAATTCACCAGCATAGCACCTGTTGTTCACAAGAGGAGCACTTGCTATTCAGGCCGATCTGTTTCCTTACAACCTACCGCACTGTTTTTAGTCTAGGTTTCTATTCTAGGTACACGTGCAGTACTGTATCTTCTAAACATAGCTCTCTGTAGCAGGCATTTAGATCGATTCTGCTGTCTTTTCCGCTATAGGGCAGGAGAGGCAAAGCTGCCTGATGTCCACGGTGGCAGCAGTGGGATTGCTCCCTGCCGAGAAGTCGGTCAGTGCCGCTGTAATGTACCTGTCACAGCACTACCAGCCGTTTTCCTTAGTGGCTTTTTTTTTTTTTCCAAGTACACTCTGTTCCAGAAATTTCCACAGACTGCAGAAGACTCCAGGCTATTACCCTGCTGTCTGAGAGATCACTGCTGTATGGCGGCCTCACGTTCGAAGCGGCGTCTCTCCTTGACCCGCCGAGGTGAGGATCGAACTACACTTTGTTTGCTCTTATAAAAGCAGGTCCGCTTGGTTAAGAGCTGCATGTTTGTACTGGGTGTTGTATATCTGGGAAAAAAAGTTACATGGCTGCAGTGGTGGAAAGAGTACTAGAATGTCCTACTCAAGTAGAAGTACTGTTACTTTGCTGATATTGTACTGCAGTAGAAGTAAAAGTACTAAGTAAATTTATAAAGGATCTCATATAAAATGTCCTCAGAGTGAAAGTTATTGAGTTACTTTTTAGAAAAGAGAACATTGTTAGATTTTCTATGTTTTCTATGTTTTTTTTACTCTAAAAGGACGAGAGGACAGAGTTCAAGCTTTATTCTTTTAATTGGATAATTTGGAAATTATACAACAAAGTGCACAAACAAAGCTGTGAATTGCTTTACGATTTGTCAATTTATGATTGTCCAGTTTCTGATGCTGATAGAGAACGACAAAATCTGAACTCAGTGATGGATGTGATTTAAATTGTAGTGAAGTACAGTACTTAAAGGAATAGTCCACCCAAAAATGAAAATCCTGTCATCATCTCCTCCCCCTCATGCCAGTTGAAACACAGGTGAAGTTTGTCCATATAACACACAGGGAGGCTGCCAGCACAATTCCATAGCAGCCTTCTCCAAAACAACTGAAGTCAGTGGGGACCAGTTCTTCAGAGTTCCAAAAAGACCTACAGTATATTTACACCATCATTTAGTGCAAATCGTAACTTCAACTGATTGATTTGCAACAAATAATGGTGTATAGGTCTTTCTATTCACAGTGTGACTGTTTGGCTGTTTTTGTTATGGAACTCTAAAGAACTGGTCCCCATTGACTTCAGTTGTTTTGGAGAAGGCTGCAACCAAGTTGTGCTGGCAACCTCCCTGTGTGTTATATGGACTAACAAATTTCACCTGCGTTTAATTTGGCATGAGGGTGAGTAGATGATGACAGAATGTTCATTTTTGGGTGAACTATTCCTTTAAGTAAAAATGTACTTACATAAAAGTAAAATGACTGACTTTAAAAAATACAGTACACAAGTACACAAAAAAGCAACTGAATTACAGTAACATGAGTAAATGTAATTAGTTGCTTCCACCCTTGCATGGCTGTGACTAATATGACTAAATGAAATTGCCCTTCACTACACTGAAACCCCACAAGATAATGCATTGCCAGCACATTAACAATCTATATGCATTGTACAGTTGACCGCCCTGACTGCAGAACAAGACGTTTCTGTATGCCACAGCTGACGTTACAGTGGAAGCCCGGTTGGCGCCGCGCCCTCGCCCACATTAGCATACCGGCTCGACCTCTGACCTCCCTAACCGCGCGCCCCCGTAGCCCCTGGCTGCGGTGGGAATCGCCGGTGTGTCAAGGAGACAGAGGTTCAGCAACAATTGGAGATGACAGCTCATTCATCACGGCCAAGGTATCCGTTCCACCGAATAGAGCACATTCTCCACCCGGCGCTGCGCCTCGCTCGCTTAATTAAAAAAACGGGGGAACACAGTAAACAACTTCAATGGCTTCTTCTCCTCGCAGTGCTACCTCATTAAAAAACATACTTTTGATGTTCGGCATCTATTTTCCGTGCGAAGAATGGAATTGAGTTGTTCATTTTCGAGGACATGCTTTGATTGTTCTCTTTGTTCCGGGGGCCGCCGTGTGGTTTTTAGCGCCGCGTGGCATGCGAGCGGGTTTGTGTGTGAGAGAGATAATTTCTTATTGTCCACCATGCAGACAGCAGAAAGTTAGCTGTGTCTCTTAGCACACACACACACACACACACACAAACATACCTGGTTCCTGCCATTATTCATTGCAATATTGGATCT
The DNA here is from genome assembly GCF_046629955.1 of Centroberyx affinis. Lineage (NCBI taxonomy): Eukaryota > Metazoa > Chordata > Actinopteri > Beryciformes > Berycidae > Centroberyx > Centroberyx affinis. The sequence continues at coordinate 128,891 of NW_027279097.1, read as the reverse complement.
CAGGGTCGCAATTTGATTTCAGAAAGATTAGTGCTTAAAGGTGAAGTCCACCCTAAAATACTTCATCACTTAAAAACAGCTATTGGTGATGCACCGTGCATTTCTGGGCCCATTTTGTTGTTTGGTGGTTTATTTCTCTTATTCATAGATGATGTGACATTATATCTAAAAAAAAAAACAACAGTAAGCAAAAGGGTTTGGTGTCAGTCCCTCAGAATCAAAGAGCAAGATAATAGAGATGCCATTTTGCACCAAAGTTCAACAATCGCACAGGGAGAAATCCATCCTAGAAGAGGGAGAGAGACCAATTTCTCCACTGACAGCAGCCTCAACAGACCAGAATGCAATGCAGCTACAAGACATGTTGTGTTTTTGCGGTGATTTTAACAGCAAGTCAGAATCCATATTTAAAACCTCCAACTAAACCTCAAGATTTCCAGGGGAATTAGGCTGTAGAACTTTAATGAGAAGCACTTTAATGTCCCCAAATACTAGCTACCATGTTATTACCTGATTTTATTATAGTCTGATTGCTAATTTGGGGTCTGGGTGTTGGACTTTTTGAGCTGTGACATTCCCAAGTCACTGTAAATGGAAGAAAATTGTTTAAGTAGGAATAGGTGCAACTAGATTAGGAGGAATTAGGAGGCGGGGGTGGAGTTCACTTTCCCCCGGTGACCGCTGTGCTCATCCAACTGTGTGTAATGAGACACATTTGCATGACACGTTGAATTACTTGCATTATCTGCTTTTTCCTTTTCTGAATCGGAGTTACTGAATGCAACTCTTACAATTAAGCCTGTGTGTGCGGTTGTGTGAAAACCTCTTAATTCCACTTTTTGGTGTTATTCATATTCAGGTACTTGATTTAATTGCATGTCTGCGCGCTGAATTAATTTCAGGACCTCAAGGCCAATTAAACCTATTCAAAACACAGTCCGTAATTATCAGCAAATGCAAGGGAGTGAATAAGCCGGAAAATAAGCTTTTTCTTAATTACCGGAAAGGTTGATTTCGGGAAGTAGGAGGGTTATTATACGACAACGCCACTGCAGGTACTTGTTTTTTTGGACCATGAAAAATCAAAGAAAGCCGAAGAGCCTTGGGTGGTAGCGAGCAACTTTAGCGCTTCCAATCACTTTATTTTGCTTTCCAAGCCTCGCACAGCCTTGAAAGAGCGAGGACGCGCGACTATTTCTGAATTCCTTTCTCCTTTTTGATTTCTCAATTAACCAACTTTTGCATGTGCGGTCATAGTTCTTCTCCTTCTTCCCAGTCTCTTACGCTTCCCGTCTATCAGTATATCTGCCTGTCTACCTTTCTTTTTGTCCGTCTATCTGTCCGTAGTGACCCATCAATATCGTCTCTGTCCTTGGACCCCGAACTGAGCGGCGCAAGTCATCCCGGCCTTGCTAATCTCAGGTAATGGAGGAGAATTAGTTTTGCCCTCCTTCCCCCCCCCCCCCCCCCCGCACCACCTGACCTCCAGGAATGCCCGTCCGCTTTCTTAACAAATGAAAAATAAATAGCGATATTAAATCCCGGTAATCCATTGCCTCCGCAATCCGCTCGCCGGTCCGTTCCGGAACATCACAAAGTCCCGAGCTGTGTGTGCGTTCCCAGCCGGATGGCAGGACTTCGCTCATTTTGATTGAATTACTTCACTACATGGCATTACTTTTTCTATAGAGGAATAATTAAATTGTGTCCCTCAATTAGCTTGGTTCATGGCCAGATTTATCAAAGAAGAAGGAAACGGGAGGGAAGAGTGACTCAATTAGCGGAGTAATTACAACACGGTGACCTTGAATTCAATGGGACACACACTCGAAATCTCCTCGCAGACTTTTTTTTAATATTTCATCGCAGTAATGTCACTTATTCAGGAAGCAGCGAATGGGAGAAATCTGCAACGCATCCACTGGAAAGTTTTTACATCGCGTTATAATTAGGCTTAGTCAGTCTTCAAGATCGACTTGATTAACGTTTCTTGCGTGGGACTTTTAAAAATTAAGTTTGCGTGTTAAATCGTTCCTTCAATTAGTTGGAGTCGGTTCCCATCAGGATGCTGTTTGTATCAGCTGCTGTCAAGCAAGGCTGAACATCTGAGAGCGGCCGCGTTCAAAACAAAACGCCCACGCGTGCAGTTTACACTCACACTCGCAAACAGGGTGTATGTGTGTGTGTGTGTGTGTGTGTGTGGAGTGTGATGTGGCGTTCCGGACGGGCAGTGCTGCTCTGTAATTGGCTGAGCCAGCTCGTTAAGGGGCTCTGTTCCAGCCCCTCTGGGTGTTAATGTGGCCCCTGATCGCCTGGCAGCCGCTTTCACCCAGACCTCCACCCAGAAACCAGACCCATGACTCCGCAGCAATTAGCACCCATCAGCCTGTAAACAAACTGCCATGCTAGACTAGGCTAAGTACGTGTATGTGTGTGTGTGTGTGGACTCTCGTGTATAAGTGAAAGAAAAAGAGAGCGGAAGTCTATATATTATGTACATATTGTTGTCTGTTTTCTTTGTTTTGGTGAGCAAATTCAGACACAGCTCTATTACCATGAATGGAAACATAATGAGCCACTGTGAGCCATTAAGAATTAAATGAGTGGAACACCCAGCACAGAATGGGCCTCCAAATGACTGTGAATCAATTTGCTCAGTGTGTGTTATTTGTGTAGCTTGCCACACCAAATAATTGAACAACTGTGTTTTGGATTTTGCAAGTACGATGACAAAGCTCAATGGGGAAATCTGGTGAAGGAGTGTGCGTATTTGTCTCTGTGTGTGTGTATGGCTGTGCCCATACTGCCAAGAACTGATTATTATTGTTATTATTTGAAGGCATTACTTAAATAATAGACAAGGTTCATTGATTCCAATGGCCCTAGAGGAATATAAGCTCTATATAATTTCTGTGCATCCGGGCGACAATAATGGGACTATTACTCGTTTTTTTGTGGCCCGATATGACAAATGGATCCCGCTCAAACCTGCCTGCCTAGCTAATGAATATGCACACACACACACACACACACACTGTGGACTCTTGGAGGCTGCTTAAAGGCAAATGACGTGTGTGTAGTTGAGGGAGATGGAGGCTGGCTCGGTGACTGAGAGAAAGTCTGAGTGGTTTTGTAGCAGCCTGCCTCCTCAGTGAAGCTCCGATCTGGAGCAGCCAGCAGCTTCTCACCCAGGACCGAGCGTCAGAGCGCTCAGCACAAGAACAAGTGACAGATAGAAAATTGATATAGCGATGAGCGGCCCTCAGCAGGCACCGTATACATTTTGGTTCCTATTCCACCTGTTAAGCTATGCTCAGGCAGGCAGCTCAGAATGTTCCGTGCACCCGATACGAGTCGGATTTGTTTTGCCCCAAGTCTGACAGCTGAAAAAACAAAACGAAACGCATGGAATCCAATCTTTTCAGATCAGAGTTTAAACGATATTAGTTGGCAGTTTGATTGTGGCATCTCTGAAAATGCAACTCAGTTGGATCACTCAGATTTTTCATCTTTCTTGACACTTGACATCACACATAGAGACAAAAAGAGCAGAGAACAAACAGAGGAGAGCTAGCCAGAGAATACGGATGCCTGGACAAATGATGAGGTTTCATGCCTCCTCTCATGAATGCGTTCTGTATACTGTTACTAAAAAATGTATGCATAGTGTGTGAGTGTGAATATGCAATGACATAGTCAGCAATTCCTATTGGCTGAATAGGTAAATACCTAGGTCCTCACGCATCCTTTAATTTATTTTTTCTACTTTTACAAAAAAAAAAAAAAATGTTTATTATTATATTATTATTATATTATACTTATTGGATACATAAAACCAAACAACAGCACTGATTGGTGGGAGGTCCCCCCTCCCCCAGCAAGAGATGGATCTTATAGGCTAAGGCCCCGTTGAAAATCCTCATTTTAAACCTGCAATAAGTGATATCAGACCTTATAACCAATCCTGAAACCATTGATACATAATGATATAAACCAATATCCACACAGCAGCCAGCTGTGTTGCTGTTGTCACCGCTTTTCATGTAAATTTTTAGCTTAGCTGTTAGCCTTTATGCACGCTGCTTTGCAATGTTTGTCCTTCGTAGGCCTCCGTAGTGCAGTGGCTTTGCTGTGCTTTATTTACAAATGTGTTGCAGTTTCTGTCACCCTCTAGTGATCAGAATATTTTGCTTATAAGCCCATGTCCACACAAGAGGAGAGAGCCACATTCACCTTTGTATTTATTACATTTTATTTTGATATTCATGTGCTGTATCTAATAATCGGTAACAAAAATAAACCGCTTTAAACGCTACTTGTCTTCCACAGAAAATTTTGGGTCCCCAGCAGTTCAGAGCCGGACCTTCCATGTTACTAGCTTGTTGCTAGCATCCAGAGTTATTTGACAGAAAACAACTTCATACAGACAGTAACCAATTTTGTAATGACCGCAAATGATTATACCGTCTAAACACACAATGTTGTCACTTGCAAAGTACGATGTGGACAGTCAGCTTTAAAGATCAGATTTGCCCGCTGTCTGAACATAGCAGTATTGTTCCAAAAGCATCCTGACAGCTGTGAATCCAGACTCAGCGGGAGGTGCAGCCTACATAACGCGGGTGGTAAAGGGAGGATTGCTTTTAGTGATGTTTACATGAACCAAAGAGCCTCCGCTCAGTGTACTTTAAACACAGCAGACCGGACCGGCACTTTATGATATAGTTTCATCTCTCTCTCTCCCTCTCTCTTTCTTTACTTCACTGCTTGGCATGAGTGGCACTTCCCCGCCCACGCCGTCCTTAGCGGGCACCTGACAGACACAATGAAAGGCAGCTGGCAGGACGGCACTGAAGAATGAAGTGAATAATTTATCTGAGCATCTGGGCCCATTTCCCTCACTCATCTCACCCCCTCAACCCCCCCCCCCCCCCCCATCCTCACCCATCCTCTTCATCTCTCCCCGTCTCTCGCTTTCACCCTCCACCCACACCTCCGTCAAGACGAGCTTTCTTTTTCTTATTTTTTCTCTCTTTTTTTTTTTTTTAGACTTGACTTCGGCTCCGTTCTCTTTTTTCCCCCCTTCAATCTGTCTTCTCCAGCCCTCCCTAATTCCCTCCCTCATTTTCTTTTTTCGGAGTCGATTCTGCCACATTCTCTGCCTTCGCTCGCCCGCATCCAAAGTCCTCCGTCCAAATTTGAAATTCACTTTAAAGTTCTTCTGCAGCTATCATGGGAGAACTGTACTTGATATATATAATTTTTATAGATTTCTTTACAAAGTATTTTATTGAATAGTGTGTGTATTTATTCAACACACATACACTGCATGTAACTCTAGTTTTGGATGGTAGTATCGACACAGTTATGGTGAGGAGAAGATTTTGCAGTTAGTGGTTGAGGTATGAGGAGAAGATACTGTTGATGTGGGGTGGAAACCACTGAAACTTCAATTGAAGGATTAAAGAGTAACTAAACACCAAACCCACATCTGTATGTGGTGTACATATAAAGGTAAACAGCATGCTACTGAAATTGACATCTGCCATTGGCTGATCTTTGGTGCCAGGTGATGCCACCTTCTATAGAGTACAACAGGTGGTGACATCACCTGGCATCAATGCTCCTCTATGGATTGGGACAGTTCTACAACCCTTGGGTTATATTCAAAATCAATTCAAGCTAGGTCAAGCTAAAAGCGAGGCTGTTTTACTTAGTTCCTGAAAAGTTGACATTTTGGAGATACAAGGTTATCATAGATGAGATGATCAGAAGATTTCATGATGAGAACATAGACACTAAAATCATCCATGTGTCCCCAGTAGATTAATTCAATCTGGTGCTCCATGCTAACGCTTTAGCATACACTATGTTGAGTGATAGTAGGCGACTAGCATGGTAACACTTTACAATAAGAGTCACTAAGTTAAGGGTTAGTTAATGCTTAATAATGGTTGTTAATGCTTTAATAAGCATTAACCAACCCTTAATTAACAGTTAACTAATGTGTAATTTACTAATGGTGTTCATGTTAACTAAGGTATTAATTTATACATTATTTAATAGGTTATAAAGATGACTATTAATGTATAAATTAATACCTTAGTTAACATGAACACCATTACTAAATGATTACCAGACACATTAGTTAACTATTAATTAAGGGTTAGTTAATGCTTATTAAGCATTAACTAACCCTTAACTTAGTGCTTATTAAGCATTAACTAACCCTTAACTTAGTGCTTATTAAGCATTAACTAACCCTTAACTTAGTGACCCTTATTGTAAAGTGTTACCACTAGCATTATCCAAAGTGAGCAGACTGACCTTTTTAGTAAAAAAGAAAATTGTTAGTCAATTTTATAATATGGCCTGTAGATTCATAAATTCATCATAATTCAAATCATAACTAAGTCAGTATAGCTGATGCAGGTGTGTTTTTGGAACTATTTTAGGTGAGAGTGCTTTTTCGCTGTACAGTCTCCCATCGCCCATCACCTTCACCTCCTATGTTGACAACAAGCTGCTCCCACACTTGCAGGAGAGAAACCTTTTGACAGGGAAAGTAGACCCAGACAGTTCAAAACAGGATATTTTTGTGTCATATTTTGTGTAAATAGCACCAATAACCCACACAACACTGCCAGACTTTGCCTCATATCATTTAGCTTTAGAGCTGCTACAAAAAAACAAAACAAATACTCATATGGAATCAAATAGATCCATGCAAATCCAGGTTATTGGGAGAAATCATGTTACTTTGAACCTCAGTCCATAACTGCAGAACAGTATGCATGTAAGTGTACCCATGTAGAGTAAATATAAAAAGAAAAGGAAAGCCCCTGGAGGGAGAGATGTGTGTGTAGGAGAGCTGAGAGGGATGGGATGAATGAAAGAAGAAACCCTGGGGAGGAGAGCAAACGGCACAGTGGATATGATGTGTGAGTGGGAAGGAGAGAGCAAGTAAAACAACAGAGAGCGAGAGAGAGAAGAACCGCAGAGAGGGACGGAGAGATTCGGTGAGAGAAGACGACGGGGGGTGGGTGGGGGGGGGCATATTAACACGCCGCCAAGTTATGCAGGGCCGCTTTTAATCCCTCCGCCCGGTTTCATTAGAGCGCTCCGTCATTCGTCATCGATCACCGGTTGTCACGGAGGATATGTGGCAGCCGCGAGCCGCCCCCCCCCCCCCCCCCCCGGCTCTGCTCCACTCCGCAACATGCTGGGACCTTAATGGAATGATTCACTCGGAGAGGGAGAGAGAGAGGGGGAGAGAGAGAGAGAGAGAGAGAGAGAGAGAGACAGTCAGACAGACAGAGAAAGGGTCGCAGAACTCTTTAACCCCGCTGGCTGACGGGCCTCGCGGCTCATTCGGCCCGACAGTGAGGTAGCGGGACGGGCGCTCGGCATCGCAGCGGGCCTTAATGGCTTCGACTGCTCCGGAGCCCGCGATCGGCCAGAGTTGAGTGCATTTCCTTCACGGGTCAAGTGGCGCGACTGTCCCGATGGCTCTTATTGACATCGGCCCGCTTTTGTTTGTTTGGTTTTTTTTTTATCTTCAAACATCACAGTGCATTTAAATGAAACTGGTAAAACGTGGGCAGTGGTTGAGTGAACGTCAGTGAAATCAAAAATGAATCAAAAATCATATATAGCTGGAGAAAATGTTGGAAAAATCGTCTCAGGGTGTAGAATTGGCTTTGGTTGATAACGCTTTGTAGAACAAAGATTTTCTGTATGGGAAGATGAATCACTCCATTCCAAAAAAAAACAAAAAAAACAAAAAACAAACAAACCCTGTTCAAACCGCCAGTCTGTACTTGTGGGAGTTAAGCCTCAGACAATGGCTTTTCTCTAAGTAATCGTACCTCCCAGCCTGTACAGCTGCTCCATGAAAACGCCGGTTACTGTAGTGACCTGAATGCCAAAAACACTTTCAGCCTGTGGGGAATCTGGCCTAAACTTTTTTCTCAGATGTTGTTCATGCAAGTCGGTTAATTTGAATGTTTTAAAAAAAGAAAATTAGCCTAGTTTTTGAGTTTTGTTTACTGGGCAGTAAAGATAAATGTGTTGGCTGGAGCTCTATAGAGAATTGTCTTTGGATGACCATAGCATGGTATAGCAAGTATTGGTAGTCATTACTATACTCTCATTCACAGTATGGCAGGATTATATGATTGTAGAATTGTATATATACAGTATATCTTACTTTTAGTTTTAATGTACTATATAATAACCTCACTCGTGTCACAGTGATTTTTCCATATGAAGAAACATGTAAAAAATGGGGGACCTCCTAGCCTCCGATCAGAAAACCCACTGATCAGAGAGCAATGAAGACTCCCTGTCAATCTCCCACATTTACCGTGAAGGCGATCCCATTCTTAAGCTGTCTCCTCACTTCACTAATCATTCTCATTTGGACCCGACTGTGCAACAGTGTGTGTGTGTGTGTGTGTGTGTTTACGGTCTTCCCCCGGAAGAGTCAGGCTGCCAGTTCATGTGAGCCTCGTATCGGCAGGACGCTGTTTATATCCCTGACAGCCAGCCGCAGCCGCAGCCTCTGATAGGAGATAATGGGAGGAGGGCACTAAGTAGCTGGAGCTGCTGTCCAGGAACGACAGGATCAATAACCTGTCTTTTCTGACAGGCCTAAAGGGAGCAGAGGGGAAGAATGAGAGAGAGAGAGAGGAAACAAAAAGAACAAACTAGAAACAAAAAGTAGGGCAGAAGTCTTACAAAATTGGCTATTACTTTCATGATCCATCATTATTTAATATCAGGCTCAGACAGTAAGGGGAGCTTGGATAAGTAGTACTCTTTTGCCAGGCAAATGGAGAGAAGAGGCTGTATATTTAAGTCTAATCGCACCTAGTGGAACTGCAATAAAGTTGTGTGTTAATTTCAGTACCATAAAGCAGCGGTTCTCAACGTGGGGTCCGGGGACCACCAGGGGTGCTTGAGGGGGTTCCACTGGGTCCCCAGCAAATTGATGAATTGTTAAACTTCCCCATTATTTCATTTACAAGAAGTTAACACAATTACAGAATGTAGAAGAATGACTGTTTTGATCATAGTTTCACTGTTATCTCTCTACCTACAATACAGATAGTCATGGAATTCTGGACAAAATCATATCTGGCAATAAAAATATATTCAGATTTGGGTCAGACAAGCAAAATCTCATCACATGGGGGTCCGTGGCCCGAATGTGCATTAAATGAAGGGTTCTTGATATGAAATAGGTTGAGAATCACTGCCATAAAGCAATTTCCCTTTGTGCCGTAAAGCAGCAGATTTCGCGCCAAATCTGCCCAGGTGGCGCACAATGTAAAATGTCGAGGTTGCCGATCTTCTCACCAATGGTCTCGTTTGTTTACAGTAAATACACTAGTGTCTCAAAATGAACAGGGTAATGATTTATTGATGTTATAATGCTATACGTAGCACCTTGAACATGCAGTGCGCCATATGATAGTGATGTACGCTATTCTTTGAGTGTCGAAAAACAAAAGAGGCTGAAACAAAAATAATCCAAGGCGATGAATGATATGATGCTGGGGGCCATTGTGGAGTGAAATTCAATCCCTCGCAGTGAGACAAATTGTTCCATTAGCGAGTCGCTGTCCTTTCAATTTCCCTGCCTGTTGATTAATAGCTAAAGAGCACTGTCTGTCACAACGGGAGTCTAACTTGGCATGTCTTCCCCGCGACTCCTCAGCCAAGGCCCCCCATAATGAGCCTCTGCTCTCCGCTCCCAGCAGCAGATTGCTTTGATGCTCCTATTTACCCAGCTTCTGTCGGCTTACCATACAGAATGCACAAATCCACCCACTCGCCCAGCCCTCCGCCTGGAAATTAGAACAGTACGCTGATGGTAATGGAAAAAAATGAGATAGTACCATCAGAACAAATGAAAATCAGCGTGGTATTGTCACTCACTTTAATGTAATGCCGTCAGACGTGCGTTTCCAATTTCCATTCACCCTTGACACCCCGCTTGGCGATACAGTAGGAGTTATATTCCCATGGCTTGACCGGGCTCATCAACAAAAGCTTTACTGGATGGGTGAACACATAGAGGTGCATATTTCACCCGTACGGATGAAATAAGAGAATGGCAGGGAAAATCAATCGGCTCTGGCTTAAGATGCTCAGTAATGCCTCGGCGTTGGGGAGGAATGCTAATATCGCTCCTGCTCTTTATCTCCATTGCCCTGTGGAGAAGGACAGCTCTCTCTTTTTACTGGTTTTATTCTTAAATACTCCGACTTGAATTTGCAGACCTGCTAACTTGAGAACATCAATAAATTATAGTGCCCTCTTCCTCCCTCACTTTCTTTATTTCTCGTTTTTCTCTAACTCGCCATTTGTCTTGTCTCCTTGTTCCAACTGTTGCCCCCAGCTAAACTTCTTCTGCTCACTTTGGCAGAGCGCAAAAAGGTGACGATGATGATGAGGAGCGGCTATCGTTGGGTCAGGGAATCAGAGGGAAAATGAGAAAGAGGGAAAGGGAGAGGAAGACAGAGAGAGAGAGGCAGATTGGAATTCTAGTTAGAAATATTTCTCAGAAACAATGATATTGGATGAGTTAAACCTCAGTGGGCGGAGCTAAAGTACCACTGCTTTGGAGCGCAACTTCGCTAACTGGCAAACCTGAATTACAGGGGAGTGTATGTTCCCAGGGTCCTAAGTTCCCCAGTTCAATATTAACACACATTAACCCTCCAATAGGAGGGTTAATGTGGGGAAAACTGGGGAACATAGGACCCTGGGAACATAGGAATGAGATAAATATTAATAAAACATGTAAACAGCAATTACTTTTTCTCATTCAGTTATGACCATAGCATTCATGATATTGGAAGGTCAGCAGCCAGCTAACTAGCTAGCTATGGCTAGTTTTAACTTGGAAGGGCAGCTATGCTAACTAGCTAACCTAGATAACTTAGTAAAGCTAGATTACTTTTCAGTTAGTAGTAAGAGTGCTAGGCTTCATAGCTACTGTACCTCCTCTCTTACCTCTTGTCTTTTTCACTGGGCTCTAACGTTACTTAGCCAGAAAAACTGTGGTTCTGTGGCTGTGCCCATTGAGGTTTAACTCAACCAATAAGATTATTTCTGCCTCCAGAGCAGCTCTGCGTTCAAGAAATGGTTGTATAACTAAAACTTCATTCTGACAGGTAAAGAGCGAGAGAGAGGTGAGCCGGTATCAAATTGCTACACCTGGGAAGGCGTGCTGTGATAGTCACCCTGTTAGAAGGATCAGCCAAGGAAATATGGAGATGAGAGGATAAGAATAGCTCTCAATTTCCTGTGTCCAGTCCCAAGATGAAACATACATCCTGGGTTTTAATTTTCCGACACCACAAATTTGGATTGACATACCGTAGCACTGATCCACTCCTTGGAGTCAGACTGTATTGATGACACCATCCGTCATGATGACCCATATACAATACATGCACTGTACTGTATGTCTGGAATAAGAATTGCCTTGCATTTTGCCTTGTAATGGACACATTTGTATTGATGTTGCTAATACAAATTCAATAAGGAAAAAATAACAACACAGTAAACATATTAATCAGTTTGTCCGATCAGAATATTGACCTAGGTGTCTGTTATCATCAAGTCTGTGAGGGTGAAGGCTCATTTTCTGAACAAAAGGCAATCATAAATTGTCATAAACTGTAAAACGAGGTTGGAAATATCATTATAAATTGATGGAAATTTATACGTGGGTGTCTTATAGAAGCAAGGAAAAGTATCCAAAGTGGCACTAATTTTAATAGAAGCGAACAGGGCTGGGAGCGGGATGACAGAGGTGACATGTTTCATGTCTCGGCAGAGTAATGACACATGTGGAGTGGTGAGGAGGAGCAACGCCGCCGCTGCATTCTGCATTCTGCTGACTTTACTCACTCTTAAGACAGATGGGGGATTTTTAAAACGATTGTTTACGTGATTTCCCCCCCGTGACAAGTAAATGGAAAAACCTTCCTGATTGATTGCGGAGAAATCCAGGCACTTACAGGCTGGCACGAGCTGTCACCCACAGATAAACTGTTCTTTCCGCCCTGAAATGAATATCCACCAGACAGATATGGCTGGATGTGAGGGCATTTCTGTGCAGAACATGCTTTCTGAACGGCTTTTTAATATGATATCCTTTTGAATATACGGCAAAAAACACAACATATAGCTAATTGTATTGAAAGAATGATTTACGTTTGACTAGTCCGTGTTAGGGATGGAAGAAGAAGGGGAAGAAGATGAAGAAGACGACGAAGTAGACGAGTTAGCTTCTTTTGCTCCTCTCTTGCAGGAGGCCTGAAGCGCTTTGCAGGAAAAATGAATAATAAAAAAACTCCAATGAAAAATGGATAGATAGTAAAAGGGGTGAGACGTTAACAGTTTGAAAGGAAGTGTGGAAGAAAACTCCTGCCGATTAAAAATGGGTTTAAAGGGAGAAGCCTGTGGTGAGCGGCGGCTGGGCCTGCATGCTGGGTAACCCTTGGGAAAATCACCTTCAAAATGTAATCTGTTATCTGCTTAAAACTGTCAATCGCAACATAATCCGCCGGACTGATCAAACACAGTCCTTTTTGGAGTACTTTGCTTCCTTTGCTTCAGAAAAAAAGTTAACATGACATTTATTCCAACTGTAATTTGAATAGCTGCAATTATCATAATCGGTAACACTACAATGGTCTTATTCCAGTGTATTAAAGGTCCCATATTGTGGAAAACGTGATTTCCATTGCCTCTTTGATTATAAAGGAGTTGGATGTGCTATCTAAACATGGTGAAAGTATCAAAACGCACGGTCGCCAACTAAATCCACACAATCCATATTAGAAAAGCGAGCCTCTAAACGAGCCGTTTGGACTTACGTAACTTTGTGGCGTCACAAAGGTTCGCTCATTATCATTTTTGTAAGAAACTAACAAAGTGTTTTTTTTCAAAGCAGTTGAGCGGTTGTCATTGCTTATTACCAGAGAGTTTTCCCTACTTGTAGCTGCCCGGCTACATTGTCTCACGTTTCACTATTGAAACGGTTAGCCAATCAGAACAGAGGGGTCGTTAATATTAATGAGCCTTAAAGACACGGCGACAGAAACAGCCTGTTCTTGGTAAGGCTCAGAGAGATGCTGGAAAATGAACGTGTAAAAATGGATTGAGAGTGTTTTTGGTACATGAGACCACACACACAGCTTTGAATGGACCTCAAGACATAAAATAAAACACTGGAAAGTGAAGAATATGGGACCTTTAAGCTGTGTATTAACCTATTGTAAGTACACAATATTACTGTGTAGGTACTTGATGAGAATCTACCTGATACATAATGGACTTACAACGGTGTAACAACACATGTAATGTAATGTAACTTCAAAGTGTACAAACATGATGTACTAAGTACTTACAAAAGTGTTCCGGCACCTGACATAAGCAGAGTGACTCATAACTCAGTGTTATGTTGTGCCTCACTGAGCACTGGTGATAGCCTGTAATATATGAAGTTACATTGTGTTGTGACACTGTAAGTACGTTATGTATTCTGGAGATTTTCATCAACTACACAGTAATATTGTATACTTACAGTACTTTTCCACAGGTTAATACACTGGAATAAGGCCATTGTAAAGTAAAATGTTACCCCATTTAATGTTCAAATTAGTGCAATCCCATTTCATATAATCCATTACTCCCCTGCCCTGGTCACCACTATGATGCCTGTTTCAGCCGTCTCTTCTCAGGTTTAATTTGGGTGTTTTGAATCATGCTTTCAACCAAGTGACCAAGGCAACACCATTAATCCATGAACAGATGGGAGAGGTCATGTTTACCAGGTACAGCTAGATGTCTGTGTCATTTCCAGCAACAAATCAGCCTGCGTTGGTCTACAGTACAAACCAGGCAAACACATTTAATGAGGGATCACTGGGTAAATGCCATTTGTTATCCAACAGTCTGTTCATTTATTGGACAAGGAGTAGTCCTGCTGTTGGAGAAGTTATTTAGCAGGATTATGTGAGAGATCATGTTTTTGATATTCTATTTGTTTCTGAACAATGTCTCATGTATTTAGCCGTGTTTAATTTAGTGCTGTATTTTCTATTGCGGAATGACGGTGAGGGACTGAACTCCACTCATAATCACTGGTTAGCAAAACATTGTTTCTTCATCCCATGCTTTCAAACAGCCGCTTTTATTCTAATTTCTGAGATTTCTAGATCTATCTGAGGATAGCAGTGCGCTCCGGGCGTCTTTGATACTGAATAACCCAGAATTTGTGGTGTTCCTTTTTTTTTTTTTTTTTTTCCTTTGAAGAGAAGAGATGTCCAAAAAGTGGATGGGAAATCATCAAAAGGGACTCACTCATTTTTGATCAAATGACAGTTTGAGGTGTTTTCATCTGTTTTTTTCATGATGGTCAGCTGAACTCAGCAGGACTCTCTTGTACTCCCACTGTCCCTCAACTTCATGTTTAGCGTTGTAACATTACTCTGCACTGTTAGTTTTGCCCCCAGAGACTCTGTGTCCTTTGAAAAGTATCAAATAGACATACAGATACAGTATGGAGGAGGTTGTTTTTGAACCGCACTCTAGATTGCTCTTATTTCTCAGTACGTGGGCAATTTGTTGCGGCGGGCACAGAAAGAAATTGGCTGGATCAGAAAGGTCTGTGAAGCTTGGCCTGCCATATTAATTGCATGCGTAAACTTGCCCTTAAAGCCGCTGTGTACCAAAGCTTTATGGATTAGTTTGCTGTCACTTCCCCTTTCGAAACCCTTCCATCGTGGTTAAGGGGATTAGGCCTCGGCTGGCCCTAAGAACACTTCTATATTAATAAGTAATTGTGCTTGCTCCACTGCAGTCGGGACCCGGCGTACGTACTGAATTATAACCACATAAATAAATCAAAGGAAGTAGGTTACGGGCGAGACCGGCCGCTTTGTTCGGGCTTAATCCAACCTGGAGCACCTTAGGAGTGCACTGTCTCCGCCGCTCGCCTCGCAGGCATCCAAATGAGCATCGAAATGTCACAGACAGTCGAGGAGGGGATGGGAAACCACAAAGAGCCGCAGGTATAGCAGGGTTTAGTATGCAACAGAAGTTCCTCGTCGTGTCTGGAGAGCCTCCTCTCTCTGAGAGAAGGTTAAGGGAAATGGATAATTTACTCCGGCTTATCGGGAACCTTCAGCTGATTGCGAGGGGGAAAAAAAAGTTTGGTCTAATTAGCTGTGGACAATCTTGAGACGGCTCAGAGAGATTTTTGATCAGAATGGACTCTTCTACAGTGAAAAAAAAAATGGATTTATGAGTGGGGACAAGAGAGGGCTTTTTTCCCCTTCTGGGCATCAATATTCTGACATATCTGAACATAACGGGGTAATTGGGAACAACATATTGGTTCAAATGCAAAATTGAATGTTCCATGACGTTTATGGTGGGTTGCCTAGACGCAGACTGAAAATCAGCATTGACACATTGCCTCAGCTTCTGTTATGACTGTCCCAGAGGACCACCAGCATGTTGTTAGATTCCTCAGACGAGCTGAAATACCAGCCGTCTGAGCAGCCACGAATCACACAGTACATTTCTTCATCTTGCTCAGTAGACCTTAAGTTTTAGGCTCTTTGAGGAGCTTTTTTCAGTCACGATGTGTCTTCACTGGCGGCGGCGAGGTAACACATGGCAAGCTAGAGACATCCCTCTGAAGTCCATCTCATCTGGAATCAGAGGGGAGAGACAAAAGACTTCTCAGATCCGCTCAATCCTGCCATGCATATGGAGGAGACAAGACAGCAGATCCACACCACTCCATCATGCGGTTGGTGTCAGGCTCTTAAACCCACGCCGTAACTCACAGCAAGACAGATTAATTGTACTTTGTCACTGCTTTTGATACCACCGTACTGCTGTAGCAACGTCAAGTGTGAAACTCCTCACCCACCGGCTTTGATCTTTATTTCATGATGCGATCATGGCCAGTTATTTTTTTATTTAAACTTGCACTGGCTGAATGTTTGAATGTTTCAGTGATTCATTGTTGGCTCTAAGACTTCCAGGTAGCACTCTTTGAGGTCGAAGGTTGCACATTTCTTTTGGCAGTAACAATAGATTTTCCAGTAGTGCTTTAGAAGTCAGTGAAGTGTGTGAAAATGTGTATGCAATTGCATATATTTTGCTTATATAAGGTGTGACTAGTGCGCATGTGGGGGGTAATTACACTTTTTCTTTATTTATTCATGTCATGCCTCTAAAACACATAACACAAATTTGAATAAATAAAAGCAGAATGAAAATGCATACAGAACAACTGAACTCGATGCTATTGATGTAGTTACCGTTTCCCCTTCGGTGCTTTGGTTGGCAGTGGTTAGTTCATTGGCTTTCAGAAACTCCATAAGATACTTTTCATGAGCCAGTGGTGTGAGCAAGCACAGTTCAGCAAACTAAGGGATTGTTTCCTTAATTTGTGTTTGATTTAGGGGAAACCCACACTGTATAGCAGTTATCTCACAATGTGTTTGACACCAAGTTCTATCTTTATATTGTTTTATGTGGAGGGCTGGAGGCACAGAGCAGCATGTTTGATTGGAACCGTAGCTTGTTATTCCCTCTCAAGCCTCAAGTCATGCCCAAAATTATTTTTTGTCTGCCTGTGCAATGTCTTTGAAGAGACAATGTATGCTATTTGCCACAATCAAAAATTGATCGCAATTAAACAAGTCGATGCGGCCCTGACAATATTATCATAAATTGAACAAAATACATTGTACTCTACTATACTTATGTTAATTTGATGATATTAGCAGATTCCTGAATTTCAGCTCCAGCCAAAATCCATAGCGAGAAAGAATGTCTTTTCTTTTTTCATCTTTTGTATGAATTCCACTGTGGAAACCATACTTTAAAGCCGCCAAGACCCTGTGGGCGTGTGGAGAATGACTTGTACTGGTTCAAACGCCGAGCTCTAAGAGGGAGCGTCAGAAAAAGCATTCGAATTCCCAACACAAAAGGAGTCGTGTCCTCGTGCTTCTACTGTAATGAGCACCATGCCTCCACACAACTCAGAGCTGTTGGGGATTCTCAAAGTTGCAAAGTCTCTTTAAACTTAACTTTTACTTAACTTTTACTTTCTACCCCAAAAAGGTGGACTCTCAGGTGTTGGTCACTTTGGTGTATTGATTAGATACTATCCCAACAGACAAAATAGCAGCACTGTAATTAAAATATTTCCGGCAGCATCTTGCTACTGTTGTGATGGTTGGCGCACCAGTGAAATTGACACTTTTGGACCACAGTGCAATCGTTTGGCTTCAGAACACTTAGATTATGCCGTTTGGAGTAATTCTATGCAACTTTTTTTTGCCCTTTTTGGAACTTTTCAAAGAAACGGTCTCCATGGACCTTATTCACACAGCGGCCATTTTGAACATTCGGGGTGGGAAGCTCTACCTGGAAAAACAGGTACAGCCCAGCTCTATCCTACTGTTGTGTGCCAAGACTCACAGCATACAAACTTTTACCATTTCATAGATTCCCCACTGAAAAACATATACAAATGAATGAATCCATGGGGATACAGGTTCACATTTTCATATATTCGAGAGTCTAGCCTAAGCTAGCTAGTAGCTAGTAACTAGCTAACTTTCCCGGCAAAAAGCAGTTGTTGTTCCCGCGATTGCAAGCTAATTTGATAACTCTCAGGTCTATCTGCCCTAACTTTAACAACTGTGTTGAAGTAGCGCTAGTTTTATATAGGCTATGCCAATCTTCCAAGTAGAATTTCCCATCCCGAGTGTTCAAAATGGCTGCCGTGTGAATATGGTCAATTCATTGCAGTTGTTTTGGAGAAGCCTGCTACGTAGCAGTGCTAGCAAACTCGCTGTGTGTTATATTGACATACGAACTTCAACTGACATGAAGGTGAGTAGATAACAACAACATTTTATTTTTTGGTTGAGCTATTCCTTGAACTTTTCAATTTAACACTTTGTTTAGATTTACGATTTTTGGCGACACCTTTGGTGATAAGTGGTCATTGCTGTGGTGTTTTGAACTGCATTTCCCAGTGATCACTTTGCAGTGTCACCATTACTTTGACTTCACATCACTGGACTGACAGCAGCTGCCACACTGGCAAACAAACCAGCATGGGCTGTACTACTGAAACTAGTGAAGCTACTACAAACAAGAGCGACCATGTCTACAGAGACAGTAATATCTACATCATGTAATGTCTGATAATTGCTTAGTGACATTATTATTGCATAGTTATTACAGCTGATAGCAAGCAAATACTAAACCGATAACAAAAGGACAGCGAATGCTTACAGTAACGTTAGCGCTAGACCTACATTAGCACTTAACAACCGATCTAACAAGCTGCAACTCATAAAGTTACTCAATGTAGACTAATAAAACTAATAAATTATTTATAACCTACCAGTCCAGTCACATCTGCATCGCTTCTCATCATCCCTCCTTGGAATACTTTTCATCTTGGAAAGGCAATGCTGATGTTCACTGTAGTTTTGGCTCAGAGAAGATTTCCTTTTTAGCCTGCTTGCCCTCCTGTGAGCTATTAATCTGTTTCTTTTTTCTTGGATTTTCTGTTGATTAAGTTTCAGCCATAGTGGCTATCGCTGCTCATGCTAATTACCCAGTTCTTCTCCCAGTGTTGCTGCTGCTGGAAACGTAAAACGTATGACTTCCTGTGCGCCAGAGGATTTTTCCTGGGAAAGACCTACCAGACACCAGGTGTTCAGAACGGCAAATGTAAAAGCTTTCATGAACTAGCTATAAGTTCAATCAGTGTGCCTAGTGGCCAATCATTTTTTGTTATCAAATCTCCAAACAAAAATTGGTGGCTGATTATATTTTGCTTTCAACTCATCCAAATGAAAAAGATTTTTGAGCTTTTCCATTATGATTTTACATCCAAGTAGTCCATGATGTTGATGAGGTAGTTTGCTGAGGACACAGAGCTCCTGCCCAAGCATGCTTTTTATTTTATAAAGGATCTATATCTAGCCAGATGGGAAGAGGGTGAATCATAACTTGAGGGGGTGCTCAGTCAGGGTCTTGTGTTATATTGGTGTTTTATATGCGAGGTCCAATGATCTTATTTGCAGTCTGTGTGTTTTTTTTATTTCTGAGTTTGTTCCTGTTGGTGACTGTTAACATGGTTCTCACAGTTTCTCAACTGTCACACTATTGATGGAGCTGAAGATGTGGGGGTGCGGGGTATGTTTGGGGACCAATGAGCAGTTGTCTGTTGGAAATTTACCTTTAAACGGTATACATTTAGTAGTATGCATTATAGTACAGTACATTATTATACTACCAATAGGTCCAAGACTGATTCATTGAAAGGGATATCACTGACCAATTTCAACAGGTTTTATGGACTGCCCTTGTATGTACAAGCTTTTAAAATGCATAGAATTTGAAATGTCTTCAGTGGGAATTTTAGTTGGTAATATGTAACATTTGAAGTGTCATAATAAATAATGGCTAAGTGTCCACCATGCTTATACCCCTGATGCTATACCTGATTAGTTACTTTAACATAAATAGCAGCGATCAGCCAGGCAGAATGTACACATGTAAAATTACATTTCTTCAGGACTATAAATGGTTACAATGTTAAGACAAGAATAACATGGTCCAATCTTTTGTACCCGGTTGCCACTATTGGTCAGGAGTGCACAATTGCAGTTCATTCTACCACTTTTTGTTATTTAATTCAAATGTTGCAATTTATAATTTAATTGTCACATTTTACATCTTATTGTGGCTTCGTTATTCCAAGCAGAACAGCAAATAATAAAGCATTTAGCATTTTGAGTCTTTTGATCCTTCATAGAGCAGAAATCATGAGGGGTTACAAAAGGACACGGGAAGAAGGGGGAGGATCAGGAGGGAAGAGAAAAGAGTGAAAGTGGTTTTGTTGAAGCCAGAGCAACAGAGGGGCGAGAGATTTATCACCTGAGGCAAACATTGACTCTTTATGCCTCTGCCTCTTGAGCTGTCCCAGAGGTCTCCTTGCTCTTTGGCACTAGAGAGCATGGTAATAACCCACTTAGATGTGGAGCCATGAAAACAATCAATCATTAATGCTCAAACAGATTCGCTCGAAAAGCACAAAAAGTCTGTGAAATCTCTGAGCAGCTATGGAGATCACTAAGGCTTCGGCCCCATTTGTTTCAGAGCGACTTTTAGCATCCGATCACGCCAGGATGTGTTCGGTGACGGGTCTGAGCGCTCAAAAGTTGGATTTTGCTCACATTGCTTGCTATCAGCTCTTCAAAACCAGATATGGAAGTGGTCAGGCTTCACAATGTGTATACAAGCAATGTAAAGCGATTGAGAGAGAGAACATGAAAAAGTTATGCACACGCAGTTTTGAATAAATGCAGCCACAGGAGACGCAGAGCAATTTGCAGGCTAAGTGTGGACATACAGCGATGTGTGATCTAAGAAAATCCAATCTTCAGAATCAGATAAGATCTCAAATAGGACTGTGTAACCATAGCCTAATGTCTCTTTGAATGCCATCCTAAAGCAGCCTCATTTCCATTCTGTGATCATTTCTTTCTCTTTCTCTACACCTGTTAAGGCAGCACAGCTTCCTCGAAGAGTCGTGAACCGGAGAACCTCTCCACCTCGTCCAAGCACTTGCGGTAATGATGTGTCGAAAGAAAAACACGGGCAGAATTTTTTAAGCCTTTAATTATCTGGGGAAAGTCCACTGAGCACGCTTGCTCTTTCCCGGCTATGCCCTGCTTCACATTCAAATAGTTACACACTTTCCCACTTGCCCAGTACAACCACAGTCTTCTGCTGATGTCCACTGAGCAGCAGTCGGGGGTTCAGTGCCTTGCTCAAGGGCAACTCCACAGTATTTGTTGAGGAAAGTGAAAGTTTTACTCATTCATTAGCCAGTCCAGGGATTCAAACTAGCAACCTTGTGGTCACAAGTCCACTTCTCTACCCTCTAGACCAGTGATTCTCAACCCTTTTCTTATCAAGGACCCCATAATTTCGTCCACATTAGGGCCACGGACCCCCATTTGATGAGATTTTGTCTCTCTGACCCAAATCTGAGTATACTTTTATTGTTAGATATGATTTTGTCAAGAATTAGAGTGATAACAGTAAAACTATGATCAAAACAGTCATTCTTCTTTATTTGTGTTAACTTCTTATAAATGAAATAATGGTGAAATTTAACAATTCATCCATTTTTTGGGGACCCCCTGGAACCCCCCCAAGAACCCCTGGTGGTCCCCGGACCCCATGTTGAGAACCACTGCTCTAGACTACTGCCGTCCCTTAAGACTTTCAAGACTTGCGGTTACAGTATGATTTCTCCAAGACATTGTTTATACGTTCCTAACCTTGGAAACAGAGATTTTCAGAATAGCAATGTGCCCACAGTGCTTTCAGGGGGAAATCGACAGAAATCCATTAATCTTCTTCTTCCCCCAGGTAGAATACCCAGAATACTTTGTGTTGGTTGATGTTTGATTAAAGGCCTGCGGCCACCCCTGAGGGAGCACCAGACGACATAAGAAATGTATCTGTATTTATCAAGGTCCGCATGAGCAGTTGGCTCCAGAGGAGGCTGACGCTACGGTGACGTCTGGAAAATGTTTGCCACAGTTTGTGTGTGTCCTTGATCTGAGGGAATAATGACAAATCAATACTTAACTCATCTCATCTCAGGAGAAAATAGGCTGTGGTCTGAGTACATCTGTCACTTTGCTCCTGCGGAGTGGAAGAGCACAGCAGAAACACAGATCTGTGTGCCACTGCTGGAGGGAAATAATAGGGGTGTTGGCTTGTAGATCACTGTCTCCCATAGAGCCACCATATGTTCCATACATCCTGATTGTTTTTCACAAATAACGATGACACCATCAAGGTGAAAAGTGGAACATGTATCTATATAGTAACACACACTCTTACACACAAGTTAATGGATTGGTGCGTTTCATGCAAGAAATTGGTATTTGCCTAAATTGAAATTGCCCTAGATTGTCAAAAAAAACCATGAATTTATATACAAGCATTGCGCAATTCAAGCGGAAAATGTTAACAGACAGCATTTTCAAATTCACCCCTGAAGATCAGAGAGATGCCTGTGTAATTCATTTCCAAAACACACCAAAATAACTGGCATGTAATGAGGCGAATAAAATTCATCTGGAGTGTGGGTTCACCGGAGAAATTAGTGGAAAGAGTTTTTGGTGTGAGACAACAAGGTTACAGAGCCACTGGCCCGCCTGGTGTCGCCAATCCCTCTCAGGTGGCCTCTTGCTGCCTCTCTGTTGCCGTGGTGGCTCCAGCCAGTGTGTTTGATATGTATGCCACCTTCTCTAATGCACCTTGACACTATGTGGGTGTACAGCTCACTCTCAGTCTCTCTCTGTCCCCCCCAAACACACTATCTTTATGCTAATCCTTAGGCCTGATGCTCGGAAGATCCCCGGAGAGGGTTACACACACCCGCGAGCCATGCACGCAAGCACACACACCCACACACACACACACAGACTCAAAACACACACCACCTGTACTGACTGCAATTACTCCCGTGACGCTCTCGAAAGAAATGAATGCATCATTCAAAAAGGCTTTCATCAAAAATAAGCATTGATTTAGCGGTTTAGCTTTGGGTTTCTTTGCTCTGGGTGATCTCATGGATTGAAATGCTCCTTTCATGCTTGTCTCTCGCCTTCTATTTTCTTAGAGTCCGTATAGATTTCTCACTCTGGGCAATCATCTGTGTGTGTGTGTGTATTCTTGTACTTCTATTCTTACGAGGACTAAATGTCCAACCAAGGATAGAGAGATGAGGAAAATCCTCCAAATTGAGGACATTTTGCTGGTCCTCACTTCTACAAGTTACTTGAGGATTAGAACTTGGGTTTAGGGTTAAGGTTAGAAGTAGGTTTAGGTTAAGCTGCGTGTTAAAGGTGCTACGTGTAATATTTTTGCATTAATACACCATTGCCACATTAAGTTTGAGACATTAGTAGCTACAATTACTGTAAACAAACAAGATTGGTAGAGACTGCCATTTTTCATTTCCGACAATATTGGCAGCCTCTATCAGCCTCAGGAGCGTATCTATGTTCCCAGGGTCCTATGTTCCCCAGTTCAATATTCTATTAACACACATTAACCCTCCTATTGTGTTTGGGTCAAATTTGACCCGTTAATATATTTCATAAATATTATCCAGTTTTTTGTATTGGTACAAGGCTTCAAAACTGCTATATAAACACAACAAAACCAATGGTTATCATTTTATTTGATTTTGAAGGTCTCTAACCCTAACCCTATCTACACAAAACCAGCCTAACCCTAAACCCTAACCCTAACCCTACAACTGGAGAACAAAGGACCCTGGGAACATAAGACCCTTTGTCCTGTTCCCATTATGCGCCATATAAATCTGGGGAACATAGGACCCCGGGAACATAGGAATGACTCCCCAGCCTCGACACTGCATTTTTCATTGTGTGCCACTGGGTCGGATTTGGCGGGAAATCTGCCGGATTGCTTTACGGCACAAAACAGGAAGAGGGCGCTGTTCTTCCAGAGCAAACAGACCTAAAACCCTCAAGAGTTTCCAGCAATAGCAGATGGTAGGATGAGTGAAAGATCGATGAAAAAAATCACTTCAAACATGTTCATCCTCATCAGTAGAGTACAATAAATGTACTGTAATTAATGCAAGGTCCTCACAAGTATAACAATACCAGCATGTGTGTGTCTGTGAATTATGTACACGAATACATATTTGTGCGCGTCTTTGTTTTGCGTCCCCCGGACCGTGACTATGGAGAAACGGACTGAAAATCGCACGTATCTGAAAGCGTTTAGCTCATTGATGCTGTGGCCCTTCAAACAAGTGTTCAGAGCTGCAGGACGTGTTGAAGCGTTTCCCGCCCACTTTTTTCGTCTGGCTGTGCCGCTTATCTCCCCGGCAGCAGTTATTTTTATCTGAAGCCAGGGAAACACGGTCCAGAGCCTCGGCAAGGAGCTCTTACGCCGCGAGAGGCTATCTCTCCTGAATGACAAATGAAGATGATGAAGAGGGGCGAGTATACAGTCTTCCCGCCGGTACATGCTAATGATACACTGCCGCCTGTCCTCTCTGGCTGCGGACACTCCTCTTCCTCCTCCTCTTCTCCTCAGCCTTTCTCCTCTCTTCTTCTCTTGCTCCCTCTTCTCTGATTTGCCTCTCTTCTGTACTCTCATTTGTCTCTCTTTCTCTTTCCCTTTGACCACCGCACGATCCGCCACGAAACCATGATGAAACAAACGGCAACGCGTCTAATAGCCCTTAAAAAGGAAAAGCATTAAAAAGTTTAGTAAGGAAAACGCGAGGGCTTACACTCGGCTTTTCGTGCCCTTTAGTAATCTTTAGCGTCGCTTGTGAAACATCTCGTTCGATTCCCCCGATCCTTCAAGGTGGTTCACCAGGCCCTGAGAAGTGTGTTTCCATCCGCGGCGCATTCATTATTCGTAAACTGTTGTGAGTTTTCCTCAAGGGTTTCCATTAAAAGACTTATTAATACTTATGTGGCAGTTTAATTGAACAATTAGGACCTTGAAAGGGGAAAAAACACATCCGCTGCCTGTAGGCTCTCGGTGTGGCTAAGCCTATCATCCAGTATGAGCACGGAGTATAATGGATCAAATTAGTATCCTGAACCAATTATAATTCAAATCACAGTGTCAGGAACTTTTTCTATTGTGATAATCAACTTCATTATTGTACGTTTGGAAGATATAACAGCTTCCTCATAAAGTAAATTAATATTTGATGAAGCAATCTAGAGCTCTCCCCCTCATTATTTTTGAAGAGCTGCACTTCTTCTCTTATAGACGAAGTTGGATTGTCATGAGGCTTTATTGCTGGCATCACGGCGGTAACGCCCACGCCCAGCGCCACCGAGCTTTTACCACCGCGCCGATGCAAAATTAACGATATAAACGCCGAGGCAGAAATATAGAAGTCATAAAAACTTCAGAAATTCTCGGGGATAGCACTCAGACGATCTTTATAATTCAAATTCCCTGCGTTAAAACTCACGAGGCGAAAGCGTCGGCGAATGATGCAATATTAAGAGGAGTTTATGAAATAGTAATAGCCATCAGAATGACGTTCCTGATTCGCATAACGCCGTATAAACTGCTATTCAAAGGCGACAGATGACATGAATCATTTCTTCATGGCAAGTGACTCCATACACACACACACACACACACACACACACCAGCTTAGCCATGGTTTATCTTATTTAGAAGCCTATTGACAGCATTCAAACAGTAGGGGAAATTAAGAGCGATCGCAAAGAGATAGCTGTGCTTTCCATGTCTGAGCATGAGAAAGCTGGATCAAACATGGATGATTAGAAAGAATGAATGAATGAACGCATGACCCATTTTCCCGCCTAACCTCGGCGACTCTGGCTGCAGAGTTTCTGCCTGATTGTCTCTCTACCTCCAGCACAATGTGGTCTGATTTCACTCCCGACCCCCCCATCCACCCCCTCTACACCCCACCCCACCCCTCTCCCGTTCTGCATGATGATTGAAGGGATAATAGAGAAGGAGACACCTGTAATCAGCGCTGATTTCAGGGGACAGGAAATGAATTTGTGACAGGATTTACTCGCCTCATCTGTGTTTTGGATCACCAGACAATCTAGGGCTGTTACCTCAGTTCAACTACTGCTATATCCTGCCTTGAACTAGGATTAGACCGATATGGGGTTTTTGAAGGCTGACACTGACATTTTTGGATTGAGGCTGCCTTTTATGCTGCTATTGAAACATCTTTAAATGTAACCGTTTTCATGCCAAAAGATTCCAAAGCATTTCGAGTATTCAGTGTTTCCCCTAGAATTGTGTTCTTGTCAGAGTGGAAAAGCCTCTGAAACAGCATTTAGACCCTGATGGGACACTAAAACTCTCCATTGAAACCTGGGATACTACTACTACTGCTACTACTACTAGGGACGGGATGATGTGCTTATCTTACAATACGGTTTGATATGCTATACAACCACGATACAATGTAATAAATAAAAGTTCAATGACAACAAAGTATGACTGCAGAATTCTGTTTATTTCTGAGCCACGAAATCTTTCTAGTGATGACATTGGCTTCCCAGAATGTAAACACCAATTTAAAAATGTCATTACAGTGACAATAATGTAATTTCAATGGAGAGCTTGTGAAACTGTGATGGTCAAGCGCCTCGTGTGATTACTACAGCAGAATAAAATGGAGCTAATATTGCAATTCATTTTTCTGCCCCACGATACATATTGTCACATTTTTGTATCATGATATATTGAATTTTGATATATCATCCCATCCCTAACTACTACTAATAACAGTAAAACCATATTCATGCATATTTGTGTGGGAATCAATTAGAATCAGTATTGATCAATGCAATTAAACAGAGGTGGACAAAACTGACTGGATGATATCCAATTTTTAACAAAAGGGACAATATCGGCCTCATAAATACACAAACCAACAAATCAGTTTAAACACTACTTTCAGCCTCTCACAGTCACTGCTCTGGTTGTTCAAGGTAAAATAAATAAAAGTCTACAGAGGCTCATTTCCGTGTTCTGGCACTTAAACTTCGCTTGGCAGGTCTGTGAGTGTGTTTGTGCTGAATTCTTAAATTTTATTTCCCCGTGGAGAGAGAGGGGAACATTGATTGTTGTGTACTGACGAAACGTAAACCAGGATTTTGCATCATCGTGGTGATACGATATGAGAAAGATATGACTGGACTCCGGTTCAACGTCAACACTGGAGATTAGAGACAATTAGCTGACAACTCTGTCATGCTGATAAACAGGAACAGTGCATTTACGCCACATAGTCTTCGTGATGAGAACACACGCATACTGTACACACACACATCTTCCCCCTCTCTCTATCTCTCTCTCTGTCATCACTTCTTCCTTCATTATCACCCCAGCCACCCAGAGATCAAGTAATTACACCTCCAGAGCAGCATGGTAATCGAACCCCTCCATATTTAGATTAGACCTTCATCAAGTATCAACCCTTAACTTTTATCAGATGCATGACGTTCAATCAGATATTCAATTACTTGACATGCACACGGACAAGGGCATGTAAATACTCTTTCACTCTTTATTTATTTGGCTATCTTGAAATTTGCTCTCTTGTATTTCTACTTCACTATATCCTGTACATATGCTTACTGAGCTGTCGGTTTCTATTTTAAGAAGTACTTAAGACGCCTTGCTGTTAGCTAATTGTAATTACTACAGTTGAAACAGGGGGGAATGGCTCCATAGTGGGGCTTGGGGAAACTCACAGTCTGGGTGTCACTGATGACATTGCCTTTGATAACTTTCTCAGTGAATGTCTAATTACTCATTAGCTGGCTAATTAGGAAATAATCAACTACTGGTAATCTAAATGTGGAAATTGAAGGGCATGGGAAGAAGTGTTATTTTTATTCTTATAGAGATAGTGAAGTGACAGTTTGCAGTGTCATCGCAGGCCCGGTGCTGGACCTGGTGACTGTCCAGTCGAGCCTGAAGCTTGTTAAATGCACACTTTCCCCCTCCCAATGCAGGAGTGAAGAACAGATACAACACTGCCCCCTTCAGATCAGATCTGTCACTGGTCTGCAGGCAGGAGAAGGGCTCACCAGCAAAGTTCAATTGGTCAAACTGCTCTTGTTGCATCAGTATTTCTCCTTCGTCCGTATTTATCAACTTGAGTTGTTTGTCTTACCGTTCAAACAGACAGAAAGAGAGAGAGAGACAGAAAGAGAGAGAGAGAAAGAGAGACAGGGAGAGAGAGAACATCTCCAGTTGCAAAGCAGGTTTCGGAGCAAGGCTTGCGTTCTCATTTCATGGATTAGTGGAGTGAACATCTCCAAATGTTCAGGGTCTGAGAACAGATGGCGTTTTCTGGCCTTTTATGGAACAATGAGATTCCTCGAGCAAAGTATGAGAACTCTAACAGTAAATGTTGGATTTTCTAGAAATTCAATTTTTAGACTTTGGATGAACACAAACGCATTTTGATAGAACTCTTCCTAGACCAGAGTGGAAGATTTGCAGTCCATCCTTCTTCACTGACGGAGAATCTGTGAAGCATCAAATGATCATGCACTTTATTTACCCTCAGATAACACATGGTGATGTCATGTTCCTCACAAACTGGTACACAGTACAGTAGGTGGCGCTGTGGTTCCTGACACTAATGTAGACATCTTCAAGTCACAATGAAATGGCATTTTGAGTGCATCTTGCTTCCTTAATGTGATGTATTTCCTGTTAAAACAGGATATTGGGGCAGGACATAAAGCAGGGAGGGATCATTCAAAAGCGTAAACCAATGACATATCAGCGAGGGAGGGAAAGGCAGTTTTATTTGATTGGAGGGGCAGGAATGTTCCAAAATATGTGCTGGTTTTATTGGTTGGAATTTGTATGTACGCCTTCTGGTAGACGATGAAGTCACCACTAAAGATTTTCCCTTTTCCATTTTTTGGCAGAAATTGTCAAATAGGTGAAGAATGAGCTAAAAAGGCAAAAAAAAAAGTTATTTTCCATTTCAGTGTGACTTTCATAGTAGACAGAAAGTACTTAGAGAAGGCCGGCTCAGACCTGTGAACTGAAGAGCGGAGTTCATGAAGTAAATAGGACAAGCAATGCTGACCTTTACCCGACACCAGGAGAGACTCCACTCAAATAATGTGAAGTGTTCACAGCTTCTTGTTAACTTTTTGTTCGAAATCAGTGTTTTTCCACTTCAGTGGTAACGTGTGGAAAACGAGAAAGTGAGGACCAGTAAGCCCTACCGCGTTGCTCTTAGCTAAATTGCCACGGTGGACTTGAATAGATGTTGGGCTGATGCAGCGAAGCGTCAAGCCATTTGGGAGGGTTTAACTCTGATATCTGACACCATTTCAGGTCTGCATGTCGTCTCTGAGTACGTGTGTTTTGGCGTGGGATCTTATCTTGCTCCGGTTTAGAAAAAATAAAACGTCTGTAACGGGAGAGGGCCCTTCATTGGGCCTTCAGTCAGTAATCCTTCTAGGAAGAGAGATGTGGAGCCGGCTGAAGCCTCAAACCTGGTGCCGCTCCACCTTCCAGTGTAAATGGAGAGATTCCTGAGAGCAGACATGACCTTAGTCATGCCTCGAGGGGAGGTAGGGGGATAAGTTGAGGTTAGAAAGAGGGATAGAGAGAGAGAGGGAGAAGTAGAGGCAGTCTTCCTGTTTCCAAGTGGGAGACACTTGTGGCCAAATCTGGGCAGGATGGGAGAAACGACGCAAACAGTCTCCGACCGTGGGGTTTGGACCTCCGCCCGAAAACAGACACAAAATTGATAGTGTTTATATTGCAGAATTCATTGCAGGCATGTTTTGAAGGGATGCAGGATGTGTGTTGATTTGTATCAACATTTTTCCTTGAGAGTTTTTCGCAGGGTGTTGAATCCATCTCCAGTGACGGGGATGAAGAGCTAATCAAAGGGGAACATGTAATTCTGATGAATGGCCCGACTCAGAGGCCAAAGTCCAGAATGACACATCATCTAATTTTAGAAGGTTCTGTCCTTTGGGTTTGGATGAAAAGTAGAGGGGGGGGGACTAAGAAAGGAAGGAGGACGTGGGAGGATCGTGTGGTATCTTGTTGACGTGACTGCTTACATGGATTGACAAGCCAATATAAAAAATGATGTGAAAAGGATTCTGAATACATTTTCACATCAAGATGAATGCATTAAAGCTGCACTTAGCAAGGGTTTTATGTACAAATACACCAGTGTCTAGTATGTACACTGGTGAGAAATCTTCTCCATACAAGAAGTGACGAATCGAAACTCCAAAAAAGGATAATACCGGTGTTTTTTTTAAGTTTGTGTCATTGGTCTAGGTTGCCCATCTCCTTTACATTGTTCCTGGTGGTGTCTGCACACTGTCAGCATAGTTGGAGACATCAGGGCTTTTCATACCTTGATTCAGTCTTTTAAAGCATGAAAAACAACTTCCACAGACTTGAAAATTGCCCGAGTTGGATAATCACAGTAGAGATGAATCCTTCATTTGGTTTTGTCAAAGTTTCTGTTGTATTGTTATTTCATTTTGCCCGAGTCGAGTGTTTTCATATCAGTGCGTTGCAGTCTGTTTACTGCCAATCACCTGACACCCACGGGAAGAAATGGATGTCTCCGCCAGGAAATAATCCCTCAAGAACATGTCGCCTTACAAACTGTATTGTCACATCCATGTCTTCTTATTTAGGGCGTCTTTGTTATCCAGGACAGCAGGATTTCTAGGTAGTGAAGTCCTCAAAATTCAAGCAGTTACCTCTTGCTGCCATGTGGGGCCGCCAAATTGTCTTGTGCAGCTTTAAAGTCTGAGCCACCCATGAATGACCAAGATAATGACCAATTTCAAATGGAACCCACCCAACTAGGCAAGGCATTATGCAAACACAGCCGCTACCATGTGCTTACGATGGCATCCACACCTTGGATACATCCCCCTGAGGTGATGACTGTTATGTCGCACCCCTCCGATCCCACTGTTTGACAGAGCCGGCTGACAAGTCACTGGAGTTCATCGGCCCTGGAGATGGAAGAGCCTGGAAATGGTTTTAATCATTAGGATGGGAGCAGCTGCGGGGGCCCATGTGCATGCCACTGTCACACTGCTACATGTGCTGGCTAATGCATAAAGAAAACACAAGCATGCTTATTTATGTTACCAGAAAGCAAAGGTTTTTATCTTAAACAGGCCGTGCCTGTCAAGGTTGTTCTAAACGGAGCTTACAGGCTTCATCTGCGTTCAGCATTGAAAGCCAGGGAATGTTTTCTTCCCAGTAATGGAAACACACTGCACATAAAACAATGTATTATCTTGTTTTGTGTCATCAATAAGTGACTCTGCGGTTCGTCTGATGCGCTTACTAGTGTCTGTTATGCCTAGTGTTAATGTGACATACTGTACATTGCCGTACCTGGAGGATGTGAACAGACCAATACGACCTTGTGCTGGCACTGAATCACTTAAGACTCCATGCTTCGGTCGCTAAGTGTCTGTTTGACTGTCTCCTTGTGTAACAGTGTTGCTTTTCATCCTTATGCTCTGGTATGAGTGTTGTTATCTCTTGCCTCGGCATAAAGAACAAACAAAACAGAACAACTCTGTGATGAAACGGCGGACGCCCAACAGACAGCCTTCCCCAGGAAAAGTTTCGGATTCGGTGTTCCAGCCAAAAACTGTCCAGCTTTGCACTGTGTATACAGAGCTGTCAGAGGAATAGATAAACGTTTGAAAAATTAATTATTCGATCGTTATCTGCGGGCTGAAGCAAAACAATCTCGGGGGTAAAAGCGTGAAAGCACGCTAACAGAGAGAAAATGAGACATACTTCAGTGGAATTGGAAATACACAAGGCGACAGAACAGAGAATAAATCACAAATAGGATTATGCCGAGCTTGGTGCAAGATAATTTAATGATTTTCTTGCATTAGGCGCCACTGTTTGAAGGTCCTTGAGGATTTTCAGCATCTAAGTAGTGCATTACTAGAATTTTTGAAATACTTAATATTTGGAAAACCTCATCACGGCTAATTACATCATGTCCTTCTGCTAATTCAAACAAACCCTTTCATCTGCTTGAACATTTCGTACTTTCCTTTTGTCTACATAAACAACACGAGCAGAACTAACTTTTCATGAGCTCTCTCCAAAACATAAACTATTAAGGATTAGTAAACACATAAAAATGCTTTGATTACAATCCTTGTCATTGCTAACAAATGATCATTCATGTCTTTTAACCTCCGAATGCCTTTGGAACTTGGTTATTGGCCGTGAATACATTGTTCGTACCTTTTGTTCATAAATTTTAGTCAAGCATGAAAGTATGCTAATCAAAACTTATAGTGGAAAAGTTCTATTATGAATGTGACCGTGCAACGTTATTCAGGAGTCTTTGCCCTGTGTTTAGACTGTGGTGCTCAGTGTGTGTTTGGGAGAATGTAAATGGATGATAAATCTTTGAACGCTGGGCTGACAACCCCCACCCCACCCATCCCCCATCCCCCTCCCCCTCCCCCCCTTTCTGTGTTCCTATACCAGAGCTAATCTCTCTCCATCTCCAGCAGGCCTCCCACAAAAAAAGACCCGCAAACCACGCATGAATCGGCGTTATCGTCACGTGTTTGTAACGTGACACGGGAGCGAAAGAAATTAGAATTTTTGAGAAATAGACGCGATTTCTCCGAGATTAAAGGTAGAAAACGGAGTGAGCGGAAGGGGGGGGGGGGGGGGGAATAGGTGGGAGATGAGGAGGATGGGAAAGCATTTCTCATCCTGAGCCCGTCCAAGCCCAAGGACATCTGGACCTGTTGAAAAGGAATTAGAGGGTTGAGTCCTGTGTCACAGCCCTATTAACCTCCTCAATGGGCAACTTTATGTCCCGCCGCAGGAACCGGCGCTGCAAATGAAAAGCGCTTGCAGCCAGTTGGGCTGAAAAACGTTCTTCATCTGAAGTACAAAAAAATAAAAAATTGCACAACCACAGGGTGACTGGAGAAATTGTTAAAACGGGAGACAATGTCCAGCCATTAGAACTCCCTGACTTCTACTGCAGCAATGTGAAAGAGCCAAAACCACTCTATATGTTTTTGTCTTCCTTGTTCCTCCTCTCTGCATGCTTCATGTTTACTCATCCTGTGGCGCTGGTGATTCAGAGCAGGAAACGTGGAGTCATGACTACCCAGGTCAAGGATGTCTCTGTTTGCTTAGCCTTTCATCTCCATCAGCTCATTCCACCACTCCAACACCGAAACTCACCTCCCCATATCTGTGCAGTACTTTGCTCTTATATCTTAAAGGTGCTACATGTAGCAGTTCATTGTCAAATTAATTGCGATGCCTTGGTATAATGACTGTAAACAACAACAACAAACAAGACCATGGTGGAGACGATTGGTAGTCTTTATCTCACACCAGTAGTATTGTTAGTGCAAGTGTTTAGTTGTTTTCTCTTTGGCTTTACTGAAGAGAATGTGCTGGAGGTGATTTTTCTATTGGCCTTCCACCATCTATCAGGGCTGAACAATTAATCAAAATTTTATCGAAATCGCAATATGGCCTACTGCAATTTTCAAATCGCAGGAGGCGCAATATTTGTTAAAGGTGAAATGTGTGTCAAAATACCATTTTAAATGAAATATTGTGGTGCTGCAGAGATGTCCTGGCCTACACATCATATTCTACAGACTTAAGAAAACATCTTTGTTTGGTACAGATCTCCGCAAAAATCACACCATAATCATTGTAATACGTTTTTCAATGAAAATGAGAATAATGATGTAAAAATTATCATTCCCTCTAATATCGCAAATCATATCGCAATTGCAATATCAGTCAAAATAATCGCAATTAGATATTTTTTCAAAATCGTTCGGCTCTACCATCTATTGACAGAAACTGTGAGCAGTTTGGCTCCATTTGCACTGGAAGAACAGCGCCCTCTTCCTCTATTGTGCCATAAAGCAATCTCCCTTGGTGACGTAAATCAATGCAGCAAAGTTCCCACCAAATCTGTCCCATTTGTCAAAAATAATGTAGTAATGATTTTGATACTGATGTTAAAATGTTACACATAGCAGCTTTAAGTTATGGGCCTTAAGAGCAAATCGCTGTTGTTGTGTGAACCTCGTAAATCTAATTTTGGTGATTTTCATGTTTTAACTTCAGGAAATTCTACCATCCTTGGGCTTATGAAACCCTTTAAAACCTATTGGATAAACTCAAAATTGGCAACGCTGAAAAGAGCTGTTTTTACCTTCATTTTGGATTTTGGAGACACAATGTTTTCACACGTCACATAGCGACAAAATTGGCCTGGCAGACAAGACATAATGGAAAACCGTGTCACACCTCCTTCAATGCATTTTCTTCTGTATGATCGCCGCTTGCTTGGAACCAGAAACAAAACAGCGGGGCGCTTCTTCCGCACACAGCCTCGGCCCTCAGGTCACACACTGCCTAGTGATGTTGTTATTTGGCTACAGAGCGATGCGGTGCCCGGAGCTGGAGCCGGTGTTGACCCAGGCAGACCGGTGGACAGGATGTTCCCCAGGCTCCAGGCTCTCCGCGCGGCCCTCACCCTGTTTGTTTTTCCGGCTGAAAGCTGCCGTTCGCTTCATCGCTCTCCCCCTCCTCCTCCTCCTCCTCCTCCTCCTGCCATCGCTCTGCCTCAGCAAGAATGTAAACACATGGAGGATACAGTACACGTGTACGTGCATATGTACAAACAAATGCACAAAATGTGTCTACAGCAGGGTTGGGGTCAGTTCATGAATGAATCAATTAAAATTCAACTGAGGAATTGGAATTGAATTGGAGTTTCAGGAACCACATATCTAAGATTATACATAGTGTTATATATTAGCAATACTGAATATCATGAAATGTTAAAGGAACCTTTCAGGTGGTATTTGATGCATAACATGTAATCGTAATACATACATTATGATTGAATGTATTGTGATTGTGATATGTGATTTGTTGAACTTGTCTTTTTTTTTTATTCATAATGTTACATATATAATGTTTAGCAAGTCAAGGCAATCTCGCTTAGGAGTGGAATATCATGGAATTTAATGGAATTCAATTCTGTCATTCCAATTCAATTCCAATTCTGTTCCCTTGGAGCTGGGTGCAATTCCAACTCCAGGAATTGAATAGGAATAGGCATTCTCAATTCAGTTCATGAATGGAACAAATCCTGGTCTACAGGTGTCAAAAAACAATGATTATGAGCATTTTTGGTATACTGCTGCACCTGTACCTGTTGCACCTAAAAGTAATACATTTGTCATTACTCGATACTCATTTCAATAGTAGTGTTATTACTAGTAGTAGTGTTATTACTTTGCCTATTACTCCCTGTTACACTGTTGCGATATTACTTTTCCATTACACCCACAAAATTGGTAATTGGTGTCCTCGCCTCGCCTATGTTAACCTTCAAAACCTTCAAAAATCAGGGAATCAGGCAGGACTGATGTCCAGTGTTCTTCATTGTCATCCTTTTGCTTGATAAAATCATATAATGGAGAAAGAGAGAAACTTTCCTTTCTCATATAAGCTAGTTCAATGTGACAGGACGACGACTAATTATGAATGGAATTATGAATGGAAAATGAATTGGGGGATGGGAGTGGGAAATAGTTTTTGGATCATTCACTTGCAATCTGATAACACAAGTAATAACTTATTTTGTTGATTGGTAACTCAAATATAGTAATTCATTACACTATTGATGGGATACTGTACTGAATAACACATTACCACCCAACACTGGTTATGCGTGTACACATATCATCCGTCTCTCCTTGTCACTCTGTCATAAAGGAATGGAGCTGCCTTAACGCCTTTACAGTTTTCTCACGCCAGCCTCCCTCTTTACCAAGAAGTGTTTGTACTTTCCACCTGAAAAATGATCAAAGCTCCAACTCCCGGCCGCGGCGGGGCCGGCCCGCAGGCAGCGGAGACCCAAACAGTTTACGCACCGGCACCGCAACCTGTTTAACTTCCCACATAGCACCTGTCCCGTCCGCTAAACACTTTCTAACCCATTTGCGGCCGACTGTAAACATTCGCGTTCGCGCCCGCCGAGGCCGCTCCTCACCCCGAGTGCTGTGTTTACCTAATATGTGTAACACCCCCCCCCCCCATCAACACTGGATGGGATGGACCTGCAGAGAGGTGGGGTGCGGAGAGGAGATATACGCAGGCATGTTAATATGGCTGACCTGTTTGAACTTTCACTTGAAATTCACCCGGTGAATTTATGGCTATTTGTGCGGGCTGAAGAGTTCTTGTGGAAGAAATTTATGCAACGTGGTCATAACAGGAGGTTCGTTTGATTGGTGGGAAAACAAAATATATTACGTGATTATATCTCATCGGTATGAACATTTTCACCTGATACATTGTTGTTTATGCAGGTATAACCTGAGCCTTAAAGGTGAAATCCACCCTAAAACACTTTAAAAAAAACAACTATTGGGGATGTACTTTGTATTTGGTGGCCCTCAGAATCAAAGAACAAGGGCTTCTTTCTAGACTCACCATTTTGCACCGATGTTAAACAGTCATACCGAAAGAAATCCATCATAGAAGAGGAAGAGAGACCTATTTCCTCAATAGACCAGAATGCAATGCAGCCAGAAAGTTTTGCGTAAGGGCGCAGCCGCGATCATGTACGCATCAATGTTCAAGAAGTAGTCAGCCATCTAGTTCTATTTGCATGCCCATATATCCATCTTTGATTGAAAGGTGCAAGTTCACGCCCCTTCTCTGGGGTTTGTTGAAAAGCATTCTGGGAAATGTAGGAAATCACTAACTGAAGGGAAGTTGAGAGAAAGTGTGTACGCCAAAACAGTTCCATCACAAAAATTACTCCTGGAATGCATTGAACATCACAGATTGATGATATTTAAGTGTAAGAGCACCCGAAGGTGAATTATTTAAAATTCCTTCCCTCTATTACATTTGTAGATGGACTCAACACTAATACATAACTCAGACATTACTTTCCCAAGGTGCCAAGTTGTATTTCTTTGTCATGCATGTATTCTCAACAAGCAATGACTGTCCTAACACAGGGGCATTTAAAGTAGCTATGGTTAACGTCTGGCCAGAACACAAAGGACTGCAAAGCAAACATTCACACAGAAAAAAAAAAATTACCTGCGTCACCTCACTGTTCTGCAGTCAGAAATCCAATACCCTTGACCCAAATCTGGAGAACAGCAGACAGCAGCAGCTTCAGGAATCAACAAATCTCCTACAGCCTGGAATGGAAGGTGCCTGTTTGTTTAGTCCAGATGGTCTAAACTGCTAAAAAGCCGTGCCATATTGTGTTTTTTTTTTTTTTTAGATATGCCCCTCTCTGAACATGAAGGACATAAAAGGAAATTGGGCTTTAGTCTATATTTCATTCTGTTGTCTGGTGCGTTTATCCCTCTTGTGACTGCAATGTATACATCTTAACCCTTAGTTAAAGATCATGGGAAAACACTTGAGACTTGAACTCAGATGCATTATATGACATGAAACAATGAAGTGGGATTAGAGTCCCCCGTAGTCAGAAGTCCATGGCATTACAGCTCGAGTCTGCAACTGTGCACATATATACTGTATAAGGTAAATCCAGGCATGAAGTCTTGTCAAAAATGAGACTGCGCAGTTTCATCTCTTTACAACTCAGATTTATCTTGTTTTAAATCCTGCCAGAATCAAAGTTAAGCTTGCCAGAGACCTAGTAAACTGTTTAAACCTGTTTAAATCCGCTCTGCTGCTCAGACAGTTATGGCTCCAGCTCCTTATTCTCTCATATGACTGAGAAAACGCTTTGTACAGTGCATCTTGCCACGGCAGCTTTTACTGTACTGTCACAAATTTAGGCGGCTTTTATGATAGAGTGGACTGTTATTTTTGGGCAGCAAGGTGGTGTAGTGGGTAGGAAGACCATCCTTCAACCGGAGGACGGGGTTCAAACTCTTGTGTCTGTCCTTGAGCAAGACACTGAATCCCTACTAGCTGAGCGTGACCTCTGACCTCCCGATGGAGGCAGGTGAAAATAAGAGCATATCCCTTTAAAGTCCCAATGAAATGGCATTTTGAGAGCTTCTTGCGTCTTTAATTTGATGTATTTCCTGTTGAAACAGGATATTGGGATAGGACATAATCATTCAAAAGCGTAAGCCAATGGGATATCAGTTAGGAAGAGAAAGGCAGTTTTATTTGATGGTGCACAGAGGGATATTGTTCAAAAATCTGGAATTGGAAGAAAGGAAGAAAAGAGAAGAAAAAATCCAAGGCAAGGCACAAGTTGTTTGAAGTTAAAAAGCCTTTATTAACCTTGGCTATTTCATGTTAAAATGTTAGAAAACACACCAAGGCTTTGCGGCCCCACCAGGCCTTCTTCAGGGTGCAGAGAAATGAAATGAAAATGAAACAACAATATAATACAATATAAAACAACTGCTGTTTGAGGAGCGTTCTTTAGAGTTCCCAAAATAACAAAAAATAACCATAAAATGACTCCATACAGATCGTGCAGCATAATCCAAGTCTTCTGACGCCATACGATCGCTCTGTGAGTGGAAAAAAAAAGACATTTTTGAAATGATCGTATGGCGTCAGAAGACTTGGATTATGCTGCACGAGCTGTATGGACTAATTAGCTAAAACATTACCCGACAGAATAAGCTCTAGTGAAAATTACTCGTATTTACTTACCTTCACAGCATTAGCTAGTAGAGCGAATAACAAATTACTGTTGGTGTCATTGCTAAGGTAGAAAACTGTGCATGTACTTCCCATACAAAACTGTACTGCAGGCTTCAATTAACGCTTGCATGCATGGCTCCGATCTATCTGAATTTCCCCTCTTTATATAGATTCCCTGGGCAGGCACAGGTACTGGCCTAATAGAGCCTGAACCTTGGGAGAGTGTTTAGAGCATCCAAACCAGTATGTGGGTTTCAAATGGGCACTCCGGAGCCCTCGCATTACCTCCTCGACAGCCTCTTCAGTCTCTTCCCTCCCTGCTGAAAACAAGTCCAGCTCTCATAGAAGAATGGGACTGCAATCCTGCGACCACTAGCCCGAGGCCGTGTCTGCCTCAAACTGCTTTAACGCCGTTTCAATCTTCCCCCGACCACAACGGATGGAAAATGAATATTTTTGATATATGTATTTTCACTCGCTTCTAAACCCTCTCTAAACTGTTTATTAGTTATAAGCGGGATACAGACGTATGGCCCTGTCACAGCTGTATATGGTCATGCTTATGGAGCCAGAAATAATCTAATTTCACTTAATGTTTCGTATATCACATTCACAAATAATGCCATGGCTGGTACACTTTGGTGCCTGGTACACAATAATATCCGACATATGGTCGTTGGAATGGATTCTGTCACATCCATACCACAGATGCATCCGAAAACTATATCACCATATAATGAAAACACAATTACTCCATATGATGCATTGCTGAGTTTTGCTTCTTCGCTTCAGAACAGATATGTATGGCTCTCTATTTCACCTGCTTCTTCTTATTGCCATGTAGCTTAAGCCATCTCACTATTTTTCCTGCTCTCTTTAATATGGTGATTAAGCTGCTGCATGCCTCTCATTGCTAGTTAATGCACTTTGAGATTCTTTTGATTACGCTTTGCACTTAATGAAACTCTAGAATTCCCAACTTTTATTACCATAAACTAATAACATGGCTATTGCTTTATTTGTGGTCGTGAAAGAAGCACTCTGTGTATTTATTACTTTTGGTTTTAGTTTGCTCAGGAACATAAAATCTCCTCTTCTCTCCATCCCTGCCACTAACTATTAAGGTAAAGAGTTTTGTCTGAAATATCCTCACATCATATACTGTATACTTAAGGCACACTAGGCTCAGAGGGATACTTTAGCTCCACGCTCTCCCATTTGGTTGCCTGTGTTTGGCTCTAGTCCCATTAGTTTACACTGGATCCCCATTAGTGTCAGAAATCCTGGATGGTTCCCAGTTACTGCGAGAGAAAGCCACCCACGTTAAACGGCTACCGAACCTCTTTTCTCCCACACAGGGGGGGTCAATCCCTTCCCTCTCTTTCTCCAATACAGGTGGTGTGTGTGCATGCATGAGCATTTGCATATAATCCGGTGTGTGTATGTGTTCACAAGAAGTGTTGATGTTTGTACCTTTCGGCGAGCGTGTGTTCCCATTTGCTCCTATGTGATTACGTTCTCCCGGACAACAAAGTTAGTCCAGTTATGTGGCCGGCTCTCCCCGGGCCTTATCTTGATTGGTTAGGGGAGGACGGGGTGGGAGAGGCGATCTGTCGGTGAGGATCCGCAGGCGCTCTCAGTCGCACTGGGTCAATAGGGAGTACAGACAGTTCCACCTCCTTCACAGCCTGAGAGGATCTTCATGCGCTGGAAGACTGAAGAGGAACACTGGAGAGGACCCACCTAACCCGAGGATAACTTTAAAGCTGAATCCATCATCAGGAGATAACTTGATCCCACGTGTTGCGGGTGGCAAGAAAACTTCATTGAAAGAATCCTAAACTAAGAAGGAACCTTGGAACACTGTTGGGCAAAGCAAATCCCTGGAAGGACCCAAGAGGAGTGATGCTTTTGAATCAATCCCAGCTGCGAGAAGTGTCGACTAACTGAAGCATCGTCAGCTTGTGCTTAGCTGAAGAGGCTCTTGTCCATGTGTTTGTCCCTTGGCGTGTTGTGGAAGTGGGGAGATAAACCAAGGATGAGCGAGAGGCCAGGCGGGTCCAGGGACGTGGCATGAGCAGCTCTTCAATGTACAGTAAACACTCAGCACCATGCCAACGCTACTGCCAAGCTGGCACCAGAGGACACTCTTCTTACTCCTCTTTGTTGTCTTCAATCTCCAGGTAAATTAAACAGCTGACACACACATGTATGCACATAAACATACCTCCATTCAATTGATTCACATTTGTTCCCTTTGGACATCAAAAGTTGAGTCAAGCCTGGTGCTCTCTGACATACACACACACACACACACACAGACACTGCACACCCAAGGGTCAACACACCCTAAAATTCCAACATTTTATTTTTTATTTGATGGATGTTTAAACATATAATGGTTAACATTTTTGACATTGCTAACTATTTCACAATGAGAAAAAAACTTGGTTCCAGACAAGAACTCTCCATCTGATTTATGAGTCAAGATTACATGCTGCATTTGCCATGAAACACAGCAAAGACCCCGCCGACAGCCGGCTGTAGGCAAATATAAGGCCATGATTCTAAAAAATATGGAGGGGATTTTTTCTTATCTTAGATTTTGCCTTTTTTCCAATTAAGTCGGTACTACAGGAGATCAGAGGTATACACTTTCTACAGTAACTAGTTCTAAAATTAGCGGTCAAACAGCAGCCTGGAAATACCAGTGTGGTGACATGCTTAAAAACAGCTCCTTATCTGTGTTGGACATCATAAATTAGATTTTCCTTTCCCAGGGAGGAGAGAGATAAATAAAATGCAAGGCAAAAATAAACTAAGATCACACAGCACTTGGCGTACGTCATGGTCTTTGCCCAATAAAACTTCCATTTTTGACATTACAATACAATGGATTCTCATGGGAGCTAAGGCTCTGTGGCTGGATTTGATTTAGCTCCATAGGGGAAAATAGACAAGGGAGAGGGAGACAGCAGCTCCTGTCTTCCCTCTGCTTGCGCTACCTTTGCGGACAGGTTCTTGACGAGACGAGTCGGAGTGAATTGAAACGTCCCCCCCCCGTCAGCAGGCTTGCATGAGAAATCTTTGTGTCACAGGTGGAGGATGAGCCACCAGGCAGCCAAAAAAGACACAAAGGGGTTGCAGAGTTCAGCTGCTTCCTCACTGGGGTGTGAAGACTGTGAATGTTCGCCAGAGATAGGAAACCTACTGTCCTCAGCCCTGCCACTGAATAACAAATGAGAGAGGAGGCAGCCGCGGTGCTCTGTTTGCTTCTCAAACAAAAGGAGAGGTTTATTTGTCTCAGTAATGAGAGCAAACTAGGGAGTGTTACTCGCTGAAGACATAATCACAATTCATGACTGCCTCCTAATTAACATGACAGCTGAGACATTATGAATACCAACTGTAAATTCACAATCATGAATTAACCCAGACACTGTGCGCGTCATTTAAACATCAAAGCTAAGGAGGAATAGAGAGATGTATTTGAATTGCTGTAGGCATGATGCTATTTTTCTGATATTAATGTTGATAAAATTGCCTGTATATATCAGAGATTACACACAGGTCAACATGTTCCCTCAGTGAGTGAAGGTGGTCCTGAGTAAATACCCCCACCATGTGGGTAAATACAAATACTGCACCATCCACTGCGCACTGTGCAGCCCTTCAGAGGCAGCAGACGTTATGTAATGGATGTGTAATCAAATGAAGAGTTCTATTCCAAAATGCTATACATCCATCTTAGGACAAGAGTGAAAACACAGATCAATACATGCTTCAAAGTGTTAGATTTTTGTTATATAGCTAATGACATCAGTAATATTCCTTAATGTGCTCTACTTTCATGCCAGCCTCATTTTGTAAGGTTAGGGGTCACACTTTTCAGGTGATGAAAATCTCATTCTGGAATGAAACTCTTCAAATCGAACTTTTCTCTCAATGTCTTAACCCATGTTTTTCTGAAAGGTAACGGGCTCGGTGCTTGAAAGTCTGATATCTAAACGGACCGAATATTCAGAGAACTGCACCAAAACTCTAGCAACAAGTGCGCTCTCAAGAACTGGTGAGCCACGTGTTCAATGTTCAGCTAAATGTTCAGCTAAAGCTTCAGTATCTTCATGAAGATAATGACGTGTTATTCTTGTATTGCAGGAATCTACTGTAATGGGACGTTTGATATGTTCGTGTGTTGGCCCCATTCATCTCCTGGGAACGTGACGGTCCCATGCCCGTCTTACTTACCATGGATCAGTGAGGGTAACATTACATTGTAGCACCTCATTGCTACACCTTTTCCAAAACAACAAATGCTTAGAAGTCATACATTAACAGAAAAACACTCTCACTGCAGCTTTGACCAAATTACGGTACTTGAATGGTTCCTTGTGTTCCTCAGACTTTCTGTCACTGCATTCACTTCAAGTGAATGAATCACTGAGTGAATCACGGGACAGACTGCTGTCCTAGCTAGTCACAGGATCAAGGGTTCAACAGCTCAGTTAGATGGCCCAACATCATCTAATTGCTCAGTCATACTTTAAATGTGAAGCAACAGTCTGCAATTGGCCATGCCAGCTTCGGTTTTTGAAATTGACTCAATCCACTCTACAGTATCTAAATTCTTT
The DNA here is from genome assembly GCF_046629955.1 of Centroberyx affinis. NCBI lineage: Eukaryota > Metazoa > Chordata > Actinopteri > Beryciformes > Berycidae > Centroberyx > Centroberyx affinis. The sequence continues at coordinate 85,884 of NW_027279097.1, read as the reverse complement.
ATTTAAAGCTGCTCTAGGCAACTTTGCACATTGGCAGCTCCAAATGGCAGTGAGTGGTAACTGTTAGAAGTTTATGGTCTTCAATACCCAGAAATCATGTGACTTCATGTCAGTAAACTGCACAACCCAGCTGGTCTGTGATGCCAAAAGGATACCAAAGAAACGAAAGAGACAACAGATCTAATGTTGGTGAGTCCAGCTTTCTCTGGACAGAGTGCTGCTCACTGCTGTTTAGACAGTTTGGATTTTGCTATTAAGTTTTGATTTGTCAATTCCTGTGGGCAGAAGTGTACATACCCAACACCAGATCTTCATTTGGGCCAACAGTGCAAAAATAGTGTGTCTCAGTTAGAGGGGATGGGACACTCTGATCTGCTGCAGCCCCACTTTGTAATTTAGGCTGATAAGACGGGTGTACTTTTTACATAAAGATCTTGCCTAGCGCAGCTTTAAAAAAATTAACTGCCTAGTCAGTCAGCTCCTCGACTGACAGGAGAACTGAGGCGTGTCAATGCGTCCTTCCGTTTTCTGCAGACGGCACCAGGAGCGTGCACCGAGAGTGCCTGGCGAACGGGACCTGGCGACTGAAGGAGAATTCCTCGGAGGCCTGGAGGGAGCAGTCAGAATGTGAGGAAAACCATTACTTTAAAGACAAGGTGAGGAGGGGGAGGGGGAGGAGGCCATAAAATATATAGTTTCACCTTCCCCTAAGTGTTGGGACTTAAAGCCAGGAATGTATTTGATGATTTGTGTTCTCTCATCCACCCTTTGCGGCAGGATAAATGACTTACGACAGCCATGCTAGGAAAACCATTACGGCTGTTATCTTTGACAGCTGACTGTTTTCAAAAGACCTAGAAAGTCTCTGTTTATTGGAAAGGTGTGTGTGTGTGTGTGTGTGTGTCAGGAGGAAATAATTCTTCGCCAGACCGCCCTCAGGGTCATCTCCATCATTGGCTACTCCCTGTCCCTGTCCTCCCTCACACTGGCTACTCTCCTCATGGGCATGTTCAGGTCAGTGGTCCGGGCTGGAGGAGTTGCATTAATATTTCTAATGGTCGTGCAGTCAAAGTTGTAGATTATGTGTTGAGAAAAGGGAGATCCAAGGCTTCCATACCCCGATGAGGACCATGGGGCAGAAGCGCGTTCGTGCACTTAGAATTCTGACTAGAGTACCTTGGATCTGCCTTTTTTCCACATGATTACCAGAGGAACATTTTTTATCCAAAGAGCACCCAAGCTACCCATCTTCAAACTTAGATGCTGAGAAGAATTCAAGCTTTACATCTGTTTTCCAAGTTTTACATGTGTCAAAGACAAAACCAAAGACTAAGAGCGCTACTTGGTACCAGAAATGCCCACTGCAAAAAGCAATCAACAGGTGCTCAGGTATTCAAAATCAAAGATGGTGCAAGGAACTCTGTTATGATGAATGACATTTAAAGGAATAGTTCACCCAAAACTGAAAATTCTGTCATCTACTCACCCTCATGCCAGTTGAAACACAGGTGAAGTTTGTCCATATAACACACAGGGAGGCTGCCAGCACAACTCCATAGCAGCATTCTCCAAAACAACTGAAGTCAGTGGGGACCAGTTCTTCAGAGTTCCAAAAAGACCTACAGTATATTTACACCATCATTTAGTGCAAATCTTAACTACAGCTGACTGATTTGCAACAAATAATGGTGTATAGGTCTTTCTCTTCACAGTGTGATTGTTTGGCTGTTTTTGTTTTGGAACTCTAAAGAACTGGTCCCCATTGACTTCAGTTGTTTTGGAGAAGGCTGCTACCAAGTTGTGCTGGCAACCTACCTGTGTGTTATATGGACTAACAAATTTCACCTGTTTCATTTGGCATGAGGGTGAGTAGATGATGACAGAATTTTCATTTTTGGGTGAACTATTCCTGTAAGGCCCTTTATTTCATATTGGCAATTTCAGATTGAATGAGCCTTTGTCAAGGTGAAACGCGTTCGTCAGTTTTAAATTGTTGAAATCGACATTGTGAAATGAAAGCTTTTACTTTTGCTCATCAAAACAGAGTGCCTCAGACTCTCTTTGATTTTGAATACATGTTTTAAAGAACTTTGATTGGAGCATATTGAATTTTGAGAATAAAGTTTTTGAAACCAATGCTTATTCTAAGCAACCGGTGCTGAAGCTACAAAGACAATTTTAACAGGCAATTTGCCTTTCGATGGAAAAAAACAATTTAATTTTGTCATTATGCGCCGTCTATTAGTCATTCTGATAGACAATCAATAAGGCATGAGACACAGATCCACCAGCTTTATCTTAGTCTTTGACTGATGCTATGCACGGTTTCACAATACTGTGAATGCGGATGCACAGAAGATGCATAATGAGGCCGATCATTATTAATAACATTATACAAACCCGGAAGCATTTCCATGTCGTTGCATGTAATTTGATCATTTTTCATTCCCTCTCATGTCATGATGCCCTCAGTAATCTGTTTACAGTTGCACAGCGGCTATAGATCAATGCCTTCCTCAACCTGCTCCTATATCTGCTTACCAGGAAGCTCCACTGCACCAGGAACTACATCCACATGAATCTGTTTGTGTCATTCATCCTGAGAGCAACGGCGGTCATTTCCAAGGAAATCATAATACAACTCATGTATACCAAGTTACCCACAGACGACTCTGGGTGGAACTCCCACTCCAACTCTGCGGTATATACTCACCACTCCTTCATCATTCATATAGTAGCAGATTACTGATTAGTATGCTTTATTTGGAGGAGTGGGTATTTCAGAAGCAGTTTGAATCAGCCAATCTGACAGAGTAATCCACCTAAACAGATAGCGGTGATGTGCAAAATCTCCAGACTGTCCATGGAGTACTTTGTGGCCTGCAATTACTTCTGGCTCTTGGTGGAGGCCATTTTCCTCCACACCCTCCTCTTCACCGCATTTCTGACCAAGAGACGCCTGCTGAAGAGATACATGCTCCTGGGATGGGGTAAGGGCCGAATATGAATTCTGTGTGTGTATGCGTTCAAAAAAGGTGTGTGAGAGAGTTTTATGTGTTTATGTGACTGTTAACTGTGCATCTTATGCTATTGTTACTTTCCAGGTACACCTGTCCTGTTTGTGACACCATGGACAGTGATTAAGATTTTATATGAAAATATAGGGTGAGTGTCTGAATACATATTTCAATATAGAATACTGTTTTTTTTCCCCTGTTGAGATTGTTCTTCATTGCTTGATTTTCTCATTCTCATCCCCAAGATGCTGGGACATTGTGAATAGAGGGTTCTACTGGATAATAAGTGGCCCGATTACTTTATCGGTACTGGTAAGTAAAGTATCAATCCTGTAGAGTCACAGATACAATGCATGTGTCTCCTGTGAGTTGCATTCCTTCAGGGAAATGTCATTCTGATTTCATACAGATTTGAACGCTCTCTGTCTTGTGAGGCCATGTGAGATAGGAGCAGTTCTATAGTTTAGTAGTCACAAGCATGACTGATTACTAATTTCCTGGTACACAAATTCCCTTAGGAACAGAAGACATTTATACACATTTTAGTCAGCATTTATATTGGGCATATATATTTTTAAACTGTCTTTGATGTGTGTTGCAGGTGATTTTCTTCATATTCATCAAGATCCTGATGCTGCTGCTCTCCAAGCTGAAGGCAGATCAGGTGAAATTTACCGACTACAGATACAGGTATTTTAGAGTCTCCCCTGCCTTAGCTCACTACTGCAACTGCTTGCAAACCTGAATGGCAGCGAACAAGTTTGAGTCTGACCTTGAGAGTTGTTTCCCTAAATAGTCCCTTTGACTGGTAGATTCCTGCTTTAACATTTAAATGTTAATCGCTCCCATGTACAGCGCAAAACCCAAATGTCATCCCCGCAATCTCTGGCCTCTTTACTCCGCACCATAAATGTCACAGCGGTATGGGGAATCTCATGCATATCATTTACCGAGATTTCTCCTCTATTTGCTCTTTGACTCGTTTGCCAATATAAATTTGATAGTCTCTCTCCTGTAAATTTTGCCTTAACGCGGGATGTCACAGTTTCTTGTCTCGCCCCGTTTGGAGGAGCCCCCCCCGTAATTATTATGCGGTGCGGTCTCTGTCGCCCTGTCAGCTTGGCCAGAGCCACGCTGGTGCTGATTCCTCTGCTGGGGATCCATGAGGTGGTGTTCACTGTGCTGATAGACGAGTGTGTGGAGGGCAGCAGCCGCTATGCCAGGAACTTCATCAACCTCACCCTCAGCTCCTTCCAGGTACGGGAGAGCAAGTGAAATAATGACTGATAGTAATATTTTCATTACTCTTTTAGCTCCATGTCAACCCTTATGTGTGATCTGCAACCTTTTCAGGGATTCTTGGTTGCTGTGCTGTACTGTTTTGCCAATGGAGAGGTAAGTTGTACTGATTTTCATCAATGGCCACTCATAATTAGTTGTAGGTTTGCACATACAAGAAATTTGACTTGGCCACATTAAAGTCACAAGGAAGATGCATTTCAGTAGCGTCTTGCTTTTGAAATTCAATGTATTTCCGCTTGAAACAGGACGTTGGGGCGGGACATAACACTGTTCAAAAGTGGGTGGGTTGGATGACAACAAATACGAAAAGTGAAATAGTCTATACATTATCTTAAGCTTTCACATATACTGGATTCTTCAAAATGAATGACTTCCAATGCAACTATGGTGTCTTAGGAAAAGGAAACAGGGTTTTCAGGGGTTACTGTACCATGTTGCCACTCTGTCACTTTGAAAGTTGTGAAGTTGCAGGTTTTATATTTTATAATTGGAGGGGCCGAGGGGGGGATTGTTCAAAAATTTGTGATGGTTATATTAGTTAGAATTTTTATGTTTGCCTACTGGTACACCATAAAGTAACCACTAATGGTATGCCATTTTCCAGGAAGTAAAAGTCATGGGATTTTGACATAAAAATACAAGAAAATAAAAATGTTGTTTATTGTTTTTGGCATTTATTGCTACATAGGTTTATGTTATAATATGACGAATCAGCAAACAAGGTGAAAAAGTCATTTTTCATTTCTTTGTGAGTTTAAACATATCACAACAAAAATTTTAAAAGTAGCATATAAAAAATAGAAATAGAAATTAAGGGAAAAGAGTAGAAATTTAGGGAATATCTTTCCTGATGTATACCCATACAGTATACATGGTAACTCCTTTGTTTCTCTGCATATTCAGGTCCAAGCCGAACTGAAAAAGCGCTGGCAGCTTTTCCTGTTCACCAACCACTTCCAGGCGAGGAGCTGTTTCGGGGGCGCGCCCCTCAAGCACCTGTGGAAGTGCACCCGAGGGCGCCGGCCGCACGGCTCCCAGCAGAGCGAGTCGTACGACGAGGGCGCGGCCTCCGCCACGAGCCCACACCTGCTCCAGGTGGCCGTGCACGGGGGAGGCACGGCGCTCGGGGCGGGACGGGTCAAAGGTCAGAGGGTGAGGGGCTGCGAAGCGACGGGACTGGACTTTCTGACCCGGAAGAGCCTGTCCAGCAGCGATGGAGAGTTGACGCTCGGAGAGACTCTGGAGGAGATTCTGGAGGAGAGCGAGTTCTGATGAATTCCTGGGAAAGACTGAAATAGCAATTCAGAAACATGTAGGGTTCCCACTGGTCATGGAATTTCTGGAATATCATGGAATGTCGGGGGGGTTGGTACTCCAGACAGGGAAAGTCAGGGAATTTGAATAATTCTCTGGAGACGTCATGGAATACAGTAATACACCAGAATGTATTTTCCAGCTTCTTTCACATATTCATTGTATTGGATGGAGATTTTCAGCTGTTTTTTCTCCACAGCAGCTGCAATGGAAACCAGACTGTTTACCCCTTTACAACATTAACAAACCAGGAAGAAATAGTCAGCCAGAGTGATGGAAAGTCATGGAAAGGTCATGGCATTTTACATCAGGCCCACAGTGGGAACCCTGGAAACATAATATACAGGCATTTAGCAATACACAGGAGGGTTTAACAATCCATACAGAGGCCTCATCATTCAAAAGTTACTCTATCTTTGTTGACTGCTCTGGAGTTATACTTATTGCAGGTATATAATGTTCACTTTGTGTATTTGTACAGTGAACCTGTACAGTGTTTCAGATTTGTGCTTTATTTACCATGTAAAATATGATAGCATCTTATTATGTTAGGCCAGTTAAAAAAGATCCATACGGCACAACATATGGATTGAAATGTAAATATAAATACAATGTATTTGTTGTCTGAAAATGTGAATATTAAATATAATCAAGCGCAGAATGCACAGGCAATATGTGCTGTATGTGTATATAGGCTTATATACGAGTTATTCTTATGAAGCATAAGACATTTTGTTTTACAGTTAAAATCGTCACAAAACCTTAATTTGTAGATATAGTGCTGTGATTCGACAACTCAATAGGTGGTGAACTTATGCGACAGTGTAAGCATGGAGCTGGAGAAATAAAAGGCTGAGGTTAAAGGAGTGAAGGAGGTGGGTTCTTGTTCTCCCGCGGCTCGTCAGACTGGATGAGTGGGAGGATGTTTCTGTTCTTCATCACTCCCTGGATCAACTCGTCAGCACTGATAAAGGACTATGAACCACAGTAACAATCTTAAACATAACCATAACCATGCCATTCCCTTTCTTGCCAAAGAACGTCCAGAATTGATCTGTGTTCTCGTCCTCAGGTAGGTTCTTCTGATCCTCCCTGGAGATCATACTGAATATAGACTAAAGAAAATAGTTTGGGTATTAGTATCTGTTTTAAAGCTGCACTAGGCACAATATTTATGTAAAAATACTCCTGACCTTACTGGCCTAAATCATGCAGTAGGGCTGAAAGAGAACAGATTGTGCCTTCCCAATTAATTGAGACGCAGCAGATCCACCTACAAGAAATAACAAGAAAAAAAAAAAAAGAAGGAAATAACAAATCAAAACTTTTCCATTTATTTATCCTCTTTTTTTTTATTACGGATTTAAATTTAAGAGTACAAAAGGTTAGTGTCTCCAAAACAGCAGCAAGCCAGAACTCAGTCCAGTGTGCACAGATGACGAGCAACAGCGTAACAGTGATGCGACCACTGGGACACTCTTTAAGGAAGGTCTGGCGCCTGCAATAGATTAGGAGAAGAAGAAGAAGGGGGAGATAATTGCAGTATTCCCAAGCTCTGGACCCATGTAATAGCTATTTAATAAAGACAATGACAGTGACAGTTGTCTCTTATTTAAAGCTAGATTAAAATGACCACACTCTGGGATTAGATGTGGCAATTAATCACACAGGTTTAGACTGACTCCTGAGACGCTGCCTGGGGTAAACACACACACACACACACACACACAGGACACAGTTTGATACATTTATGAGTAGGATCATTGCACAGAACAAAACATTGGTAATAAGATAATATGACAATCAAATTTCACGATGAGACTTTAATGATCTCCATGGGGAAACTGGGTTATTGTAGCAGCAGAGATGGGAATAAGACAAAGAGACTACTGAAGATAGTGAAGATAGACTGCTGAACATATACTACTCAAACATATACAGAAGAATAGGTTTACAGTGTAGTTCTAGTGAGTAATTCTGATCATCACTTCAGAAGGCTTTACATCAGCAGGGTGCTTCACAGTCTTATCTGCTCTCTGATTAAATTGGCATTAGTCTGTTACCTCACTGTTTTATGAGGCTACAATAATGCAGTAGTCTACCTTGAAGTGTTGAAAAATAACAAATAACTAAAAATCAGACAAAAACAAAACATCATAAGCCATGTACTTGTGTGTCTGTGGTAGTCAACTATGAATTTATAGTGACTTTATTGTACCTTATGATATTATTTCCCATCATAATATTCCTATAATATTCCAGTAAGCACTATATAGTGTTTCTGAATACTCAATAGTGAATTTACAGTAACTCATAATGCTATTTTGTTCTCCTAGGGTGCATAACATTCCTGTTATATTACTATGATACTCCTCAAGAACTTCTAGTGTATCTGGGACTCAATAGTGAGTTTATAGTGGCCTTATATACTTTATGGTGCTGTTATATCACCTATGGTATTGCTAAATATTCCTATAGTGTGATTTATAGTCTGTCAATAGTGAGTGATGGTGACCTTATTGTACTTTATGGTGTTTTAATCTCATGTTATCACTATAATATTACTATAATTTTCCTATAGGGAATTGTGGTTCTCAATAGTGAGTTTATAGTGATCTTAGTAGACTCTATGGTATGTTTTATATCCTATAATTGTATTCATATTCATACAGTATTCCTCAAGGAAATTATAGGGTGTCTGTGGTATTCAATAACGAGTTTATCCAGGTATAGTATGGTAGTTTATGGTATTTTTTTTATTATTATTTCTTAGGGTATCAGCATCATATTCCTTTAATATTCATGTAGGATATAGGTTAGTATCCTCCTAAAATAGTTATTTTGTTAATGGACTTGTCGCAGAACATCACATTATTTTTTGATACAAAACCATGCGAGCGCATGATGAGGAGCTGTGACATCATATCAAATCAATCACAGTGTAACGAGCCTCGGTTCAGCCTTGATTCAGACCAATCGGCTGCCACGCGCTTCATTCCGCCCTGACTCTGAGCCAATGGCGGCGCCGAGCGAGTCATGTGGGCTGGAGCTGCACATCCCAGCATTTCATAACCCTCTTTCCCGGCGGCTTAGGTGATTATTCCCACCTGTTCCTATCGCTGAGAGACGGTGATAACGATGGCCGGTACTCCTGTCGGCGACAACGCAGCGGAGCGCATCGGCTACATCACCCGGGTCCAGAGCTTCAGCGCCAGCCACCGACTCCACAGGTCCGCTCCGCTTTTTCATTCGACATTTTCGAGTCTATTAAGTACCGCTTCTGTTTCTCTTACCCACTGCTTTAGCTTGGTTGTATTAACACTGCTGATTCAAAAATTGGCAATAGCTTGCTAGTGTTTGGCTGCATTTTACAGCATTTGTTTGCTTTTGATGAGGATGAAACGGAAACCTGTTGCGTGAGTCCCGAGGATTCATGAGAGTTCACACGGGAACGCCGCGGTGTGTTTAGACCGTTGCTGCCTTCACGGGCTGTCAGAAATTCGGAAATCAAAACTTAACTCTCCCATGAACGACCCAGCAAAGTCGGGATTTTCACTAACAGCTGAGTTTAGAAGGCCTGTCTAGAGGGGAACTTGTCAGAGAGCATGGCTGGATGATTGTAAATTCAATAAAACGTAAATTACATTCCTAATGTGAGTTTTCTTATCTCCATTCTTCTTCTGCAGCACAAAGTAGCCCTGTGCCACTTAATATTTTAACTAACAGCAGCCATCCATGAACTCCTTTTGCTGCAGGGCGTATGATGTTATTATTGCCAGTCAAAAGCACTTGAATTTGCATTTACAAATTCAAATTTTGAAAATAGGGGTTTACGAGGAGCACCTGAAGGCAGCAGGTGGCAATGAAGTACTTTGCATATTTCGCTCGTTTAAAATACGGGCCAGAGCATTGATGCCAAGACTTGTCTCTTCTCTAGTTTGCACTTGAGCGATGAGGACAATAAACGAGTGTTTGGAAAATGCAACAATCCCAACGGGCACGGACACAACTACAAAGGTGTGTTATTCTCTGTCACTTATCATGATGCTGTGTATTCAGTCACAGGGTCATAGATAAATATTACCAACCAGCTTACACAGCTATTTCCATTGTCTCCTATTCATTCCATGCTCTCATTCCTGCCAACAGTGGAGGTGACAGTCAGAGGAAAAGTAAGTACTTCTCTTCTTCTTCAGTCACACGAACACACACACACACACACACACACACACACACACACACACACACACACACACACACACACACACACACACACACACACATACAGACAGAGTAACCTAATCTGTGCGCCTTCCCTAGATCGACCGTCACACTGGCATGGTCATGAACCTGACAGACCTGAAGAAGTGCATTGAAGTAAGCTCATGTCCACACTGCCCTCTCTCTCTTCCTCCATCAGACTTTAAAGCTGCACTGAGCAACATTCTTATGTAAAAATACACCTGTCTTATTGCCATTTGGGGCCGCCAACAAGTGAAATTGCCTATTGGAGCTTTAACTATCATGTAAATACAATGTCTTGGTTTTGAAATCGGCCTGGATTGCTTGTTACTTCCTCTCTCTTTTCACTGTGAACTGTGTCATAAAGCAGAAATGCTATAAACATAGTATTTAAAAGAAATGCTGGGGGGGTCCGGGGACATGAGGGGAGACATTTTGGAAAACGTAATGTAAATGTAATATACCGCTGACTCAGACTAATTTGTAATCCAGCCTAAAAATGACAGGAAACCATGAAATGCGATATGAAACTGAACAACTTCAAAATATCAGATAGGACCCTACCACTGTAGTTTGTTTCACAAGTTAGTTTCCATTTCCATTTTCCAGAAACTAAGAAAAAATAAGATTGTGTCACTTGGTTTATACAAAATAGCAAGTGCTGGTACTCAGTCATTTCAATTTCCACTTTGATCCACAAGTTGCACTGTTTGATCAAAAGTGTCGAATACGCTCTTTTGTTTTCTTTTTCCAGATTTCCAGTTGAAACATGAAGAGACATTTTTGAGAATCACTTTACTGATAGTCTAGAGAGTCTATTTTACATATGACCCATATTCAGAACAAAAGTATGCATAGTTAATGGTGTAAAATTGTAGACGAGTGCAATAGATTCTGGCAGTTTTTTTTCATCCAAAGCAGCTCCAGACATTTTATCTGCACAGGTTAAATAAGAGAAGGAGTCAAGTGTCTTATGATTTTATGGAGACAATGAAAAACCTGTGGCTTTAAATTTCACTGGAAGCTGTAGAAGAGAGGGGAAGGCATGTGTAAATCTTTATCTTTTATCTTGAAGCTCCTCAGGTGATCAGTGTTAACAATGTCCCTATAGAAACTCTATCTCTGTGTTTCAGTCTGAAAAGCCCCCCCACCCTGTGCATGTCTATATCAGCTGTCATACAACACTTCTATCTGCACTGAGGTCCTGTTTCAGTTTTTCACTGACTAACCGATTGACTCCTACAGGACGTCATCATGACCCCACTGGACCATAAAAACCTGGATAAGGACGTCCCATACTTTGCTGATGTTGTCAGGTGTGTATCCTCCTCAAACCTGGTTTCACCGAGTTTCTTACAAATTTGAGTTTTGTCGTTTTCAATTATTTCTTCTTCTTCTCCTTCTTTTCCCGTCACGTTAGCACGACCGAGAACGTGGCCGTTTACATATGGGACAACATGGCGAAGGCCCTCCCGCCCGGTCTGCTGCACGAGGTGAAGATTTACGAGACGGACAAGAACGTGGTCGTGTATCGAGGAGAGTAGTCAGTGGTGATGTCATGTGACGTGTGAATCCATATCCCTGTGCTTGAGAAGTGCCATTTTATTATTGTTGTGTCCAGTTCAGTGATGACTGGTACAGACAAGGGTTAGACCCGAAGGCTGATGGCTGATACTTTGGGCTGATACCTGATATCTTTCATATAGATTCCACCATTTTCATGCCAAAAATGGACGGAAAAGCCTCTGAAGCAGCTTTGAGACCATCATGGGACACTAAACCTCTCCACTGAATCCCAGATATGATGATATTCATTCATGCTTGTGTGGAATCCAATCAAATGGATTAGGAGCTTCCCATAGACAACCAGTGTAGTATTGATCAATTCTACAATATGTAACCAAACTGCATCATATCAGAGGTGGATGACACTGACTGACCTATATCCAGTTTTTAATAATAAGCATAAATCAGCCCAATATATCAGCAAACCAATATATCCCTAATTCTTTAGTGAACACATGAACTGAGGGTCCAATACAACAACTATCACTGCACAGCTTAACTCTGATTAGCAGCAGTAGTTGTCAATCATTCAAAATGCACCTACTACATGTTTTTATATATACACAGATACATAGATTATTCTAACGTAATACTACTCCATCCACAATATGATGCACAAAAATCAGCTCAACTCCGATAAATGAAGTATATCAGGATTGTGTTATTCCGCCATACAACTACCTTGTAGTGGACAAAATAATGGAAACAATAACAATACACTGTATGAATATAGCTACTAAGGAGTAAGGCCACTGTTTCTCTTCAGAACAGCTTCAGTCCTCCTTGGATTCTGTCATCAAGTCCTGAACTGCAGTTTTCATTGAGACTGAGTCACAGAGGTGTTGGTTCAATCCTCTGCTCATTTTTTCCTCTTTACAGTTTGTCATGTTTGGCATAAGTTGTCATTATTTTCCACACTATTCTTCTTGATGCATTAAATAATTTAGCAGTGTTTGTGACCAATGGTCCTATTTGAACTGTTTGGATTGCTGTTGTATTTTGTTACCTGTTCATATAAAAGTGCTGATTGAAAAGCTGACACATACTGCTCATTAGTATTCAGCTTAATACGACTGACCTGTGTAGCTGCCTTTGAAATTATGATTTACCACAGATGATTACATGTCTAATGTGCAATAACAGTCCAGCAGTATCACTATAAGCGAGCCAAAGACTGACATCCTTTTTTTAAATACTTTTTTTATTGTCATCATATCATTTCGTACATCTTACCCATGTTATATAGCCTATGTAGTGATGACATTTTTTTTTTATGACATACTGTACATAAATGACATGAGTAGGTGTGTCACCCAGTGATACATCATAATAACAATCAATCAATATGACAATAAATTAAGATAAATAATGACAGTATTTACAGTACAGGTTTAAATTATTACAGTATGTTGTAGTAATTTTGAATTTATAGAAAAACATCTTTGGTCCTATTTCATATTTGAAAATCTGCCTGCTGTATTCCATAAATCCATAAGTTTTTATTATATCAAAATGTCCCGCCTTCCTCAACAACAACAGAAAGCTAAGAAAAAAAAAAAAAAAAAAAGTAGTTTCTTGCAATAAAGGCAAAAAGATGATTTTGGAAAATAAAAAATTCTTCTTCATTTGCTGCAAACAGCAGTCAGAAACATTGTTGGTGAAGTTGAACCACTAGAGGGCGACATCTGACTTCCAGGAAACTTTATGAGATGGGATTCCAGGTGTTATTGACAAGACTGACACAAGACCATAAATGACCACAGCATGCTAAATGAAATTATTAATGACAGATGAAGATGAATATCCTACACTTATGCTTCCCTCTATTGTCTTCAATATCAATAGAAATGGGAGTTCTGCTCTTCCTAAAAATCTGTGTGTCATCTTCCAGCTCTTTCCCACAGCTCATACATATTCCAGGCCCGGCAGAAACAGCTCTATCTGATTTATGGAAATACTTCTCAAGGTGTTGCGGAGCAGTCGTAGCATAGCGGGTGCTCCATCTTCTGGACGTAGGATAACAACATGTGATGTGATTCATTACCCTGTGTTAGACCTCGGGGTCCGCGGCGGCAAACATGTAAATCTGCAAACGTGCCTCTGCTGGGGTTTTGTGCGCCCCGGACCAACTCCAGTGACAAATCACAATGTAAATATAACTTATCATAAGAGTGTAAAAAAGGCATATGCTGGCACAAGCCATTACTCAAGCAATACTGACACTCCGGCTTTTCAGTGCTGCATATTGGCCCCTAACCACACTGTGAGATAACTGCCTCCTTGCTTGATAGGTTGATGCCTTTATTGCCTCTTGTGAATTTAGACCACAACATGTGTGAGATGTCACAGGATACAACATAGATGGCTGATAACGCTATAACAGGGGGAGGGGAGGGGGGCTTTTTTGCCAGAGTTGTAATCTTTATGTCAAGAATCAGCTGCCAGCAGAGGCATAACGTTATGCCCGGCTCAAACCTCTAATTAATCAAATTCCATAAACATGTGTCACGCACATCCAGACGATCTGCAGCCAACAAGAACAGAGAACGCTTTAAACGCTGCTCCGAGATCAGAATAAACTCCTCTCTTGTTCGTTTGATGCATTGACTCTGGTTAAAGTTGGCTGATCCTAGATCTGTGCCCAGGGGGGGGAACGGCTCGCAGCAGGGACAGACATGTTCCAGCGGCGGCTCCATGCACAGCACACACAACTGTATAATTACACTCTGATAGAAGGCAGTGGGATTACTGCAATTAACGAGTAAAAGCTAGTGATTACCCTGCTGCTTCATAAAAAAAGCATTTTTTGACTCCTATATGTGTAAAAAAAAAAAAAAAAAAAACAAGCTGATCCTGAATCAGCCTTTACGGGCAACACAGCGGTTATTGTCTTGTGTGTTTAGCCCAAAGCAAGGCAGTGGAGTCGGGTTACTTCCTCTAATTGTCTTGACAAATGTAATTACAGACTTCACTTGTTTGCTGCCTTTATATATGACAGTAGGGACGCCCGCCCGCCCTGCTGTGTGTGTGTGTGTGTGTCACCCGCTGTGTGGCCCCCTGCCGCAACAGTAGGTGCCTTTCACTGAGAAAATGGCCCCATGCCATGAGTCGAAGCAAAGATAAGCCGCACAAGAAACGTAGCAATTCCTCTTGAATCTGAAGAAGTGCTGAAGGGTTTTGGACTTGACTTGGGGCTTGACTGATATTAGCTCTTTCATTCTAGGGCATGAGTTAGGAAAGTGTAGGGCTGAGAGTTGGAAAAGACTGCCACTACTCTTTTCATGACATTTTTTTTTTCACTACACCTGGCTTTTCCCAGCACCACTGCACAAACAGGAGGGGGGGGGGGTTAGGTGCTTTGTCAGAGACGACAAAAGTGCAAATCTGCAAAAAAAAAACATCTTAAAATGGGAAGAAAAAAAATAGGAATGCATCTGGTTTTCTTTTCAAGCTGAGCAGAAATAGCCTTGTCTGATGTTCGTGGGGTGTGATGAGCGGGAATGTGATCCGCAGTGGCACGACGGCGTCCGGTCAGGCTGCCATACCGTACGTTCAGGTACAGAATGAAATCGACTTTGACGTGCGGTGTGCTTTTCAGGAGGATGAGGTCACATTCTTGAGCTCGGCATCCCCTCGACTTTGAAAACATAAAAAAACAAAAAAAAAGCCAAAAACTGGACTGTCATCTGATCCTCCTGTCACTGTCAGGTAATAAGACTGTAAAAAATCCTATTTTCCACTGCCAGGCTGATTAAAAAGTGAAATTACCTGTTCTCTCCCCCCCCAGGATGAAACAAGTGAATCACCCCCCCCCCCCCCCCCCCCCCCCATCCTGTCATTTTTTCCTATATTGCAAGGTAAACATATCATTTCATGCATGATTTCAGCCGATGCCGCACATCTCCCCGGAGCTTAGCGCGGAGACGACTGATTGACTGACACACCGACACACCGACACACACACACACACACACACACACACACACGCACACACAGGCAGACAGGCAGGGGGAATGAAAAGTGTGGGAAGAGCCAGGATTATGCCAGACGAGCCTGAGTCTTGTGGGAAATTTTTCGAGGAAGATAATCTCCGATAAAGTGGCTCGCCTGTTAGATAACCGAATCCGTTCTCAGTGCCGCTAATGCCGCATTTATCTTGATTTCACAAGGTTTAATGAAATGCTGTCTCAGCAGATTTCGCCCGGTTGCGCAATTTGCCCTTTCCAGTGTTGCATTGTGTTTACGTGATGCAGCAGAGCGGGAAACCAATACTGATTAAGAACAAAATTAGTTGGGGTTTTTTTTTTTGCATTTTTGCATGTATGCTTCTTCATGAATAAAATTTGTATATCTTGAACCATGTGTACATCATGGATGGGTTAGGTGACTTAGGTGTAAGGTGTCAGTTTGTCTGTATATATCACATATCAGTTTATATACAGTACTGTGCAAAAGTCTTAGGCACATGTAAAAAAAAAATCCATAAAGCGAAGATGCTTTAACAAATAAGGAAATGAAAAGTTTCTAAATATCAAAAAAATTACTATAAAGAGCAGTCTACTGACACTTATGCAGAAAACAAATAAACATCTAAGACAAAAATGTATATAAAAAAGTCTAGGGTGCCTAAGACTTTTGCACAGCACTGTACATATATACAGTATATATACTGTATATATATATATGTATATGTATATATATACACACACAGACAAACTCACATATACTGTATATACACTTTTGTCTTGTCTCTCCCACTTCAGAAACTGAATAAAAAAAGAAAAAGAGCTAAATACGGAGAGTGTAATTCCAAAATTACATTTCTATCCACCATGTGAAGTGACTCTTACTCTTATGATTGATAGCATCAAAACAAATTATGCTAATTTGGGGCAGTGGGTACCATATGTCCTTATCTAACAGCACTTACTGAAAAAAAAAGGGAAAAATAGAAGGCAAGGCACTCTTCTTTTGTCTGCAAAACAAAAAAAAAAAGCCTTTGTTTTTCTATGACTAACCATAGAGGCTGGTATGTAGAGGTAGGTCACAATAGAAAATGAAAGGCTTTTTTAACTTGTGCACATAAAAGAGGAGTGCCTTGAGTGTTTCAAGTATTGCTTTACCCTTGACTCCTAAGAGCACTTCTTTCTTTTTCTTTTTTTTTTTTTGAACAGACAAATCCTCTCAACCTGGATATATGGCGTTTTGGAGTGGTGCTCTTCATATCTTTGGAGGCAAATAGAAATTCTCTCTATATTAGTCTGCTTAGGAATGTTATAGGAATCTGCTTTTTTAAAATTGGAGGGAGTGTGTGTGTGTGTGTGTGTGTGTGTGTGTGTGTGTGGGGGGGGGGGGGGGGGGGGCTGCTGGAGGCTGGAAGTCTGTCTCCCTGTGTTGCACCGCTGTCAGTGGGTGGTGTAGCTTTAGGCGGGAGGGAGGAGAAAGGGAGGACTTGTGTGTGTGTGTGTGTGGGGACTGTTCAAGCTTGTGTTTTCTTTTTACTCCTCCACCCCCCCCCCCCCCTCTCTCCCTCCCTCCCCTGTTCGCCTCCCTCCTGCTCCTGTCAGGGTCAGGTAGCAGGCGTAACACATTTACACACCCTCTCTCTCTCTCTCTCTCTCTCTCTCTCTGTCTCTCTCTCTCTTTCTCTAACACACACACATACACACTCCCACAGCCTCAGAGACAGAGACACACACACACACACACACACACATGCCTCACTTCCTCCCCAGAGCCCGGTCGGGTGAAGACAGCATGGGCGGCGGCGAGCTGTGAGGATGGAGAAGAGAGTGTGTGTGATCCAGACTGACTTCCACCAGTACAGACCCACCATCGCCATCCACAGCAAACCCCTGGCACATGTAAGAAACCTCTCTCTCTCTCTCTCTCTCTCTCTCTTCTCTCTCTCTCTTTCTCTGTCCCTCTGTTGTGTCTCTGTTTTCCTCTCCTTCCCTTTCTCTCTCCATTCCCGCACGCCACTGTCGCTCTCTCCCTCGTTCCCCACTGTAATACCCTCTCCCTATCTGTGTGTGTGTGTGTGTGTGTGTGTATCAATACACACTCCAGCATGTTGCGTTCATGGGTACCAGGGCCCCTCCTCGCTGCGGGGCCCACCCCACCCCCCCCGCTAGAAAAGAGGAGGTCTCTCTCCGTTCAACAGGGGGGCGTCAGAGTGTGTAGCGAGGGTTGTGTGTGTGTGTGTGTGTGTGTGTTCATATGCTGGTGTGAGCACATGCATGTACAGTGTGTGTGTGTGCCTGTTAAAATCCTTGTACTTATGTTTTTTGGTTGGTTTTTTTTGCAGTTTTCCATGTTTTTGGTTGAAGGAGAATTCCTAGAGTTCCAGCTTTTGCTGTAAATCCGTTTTATAGGGTTGACAAGACGCAGCGCTTTCTCTCTCTCTCTTTCTCTCTCTCTCTCTCTCTGACACACACACACACACACAGCAGAGGAATGCAAACACAGCCGACCTATCAGGCAGGCTGAGAACACTCAAACAGTAAATTTCAGGGATTTGCAAACAATTGGTTGAGGCAGAGATAAGAGGGAAAACTACATCTATGTAGACTCAAAAGATGGCAGTACATCTCTATCTATACAGCCATATAGAGTAGACTTAGACAGACTAATCAGTTTACTATATATTGGTCTGATATCAGCCTTTTAGTAAATATCAGCCAGTCATTTGGTCCACTGCTGATATGACCACAGCAACGTAAAAACAGTCTATAAAACCTGCAGTTAAATTTATTTCTTTCCACATTTTATTTATTCATTTAATTGTTCAATAATGTTTTTTTTCTTCATTTTAAAGATAGTAATTGATACCAGAGTTTTTCCCAGACATTGAATAAGTGTGGTGGGTGGGTCACTCTGCCTTAAAGAGCTGCTAACCCATCTAAAAGAATTTCATCAGTCTGGGTTTCAGTGGAGTGTTTTAGTGTGTAAATGCTGTTTCAGAGGCTTTTCCACACTGACAAGGATACAATTCTGGGAATACTTGCAATTTAATTGGCATGAAAATGTACAATTCGGCTATTGGCAGCTTCAGTGTAGAAATATATCAGCATTGGTCTTCAAAAATAGCTGCTATTTTGTGCAGATATTCATTTTCATGGCAAAAAATTATAATTATTCAGTGTTTCTCTTGATATTTCTTCTTAGCAAGGTGGAAACAGTATGTACTAAAACTCTGCTTCCTTAAAATGTCATTGCAGATTTTACAGACTGTTCATACAGCTGTGGTCAGGGAAGAACCTCCATTATACTGGCCGATATCCAATGTTTAATAAAAATCGACAAATATCAGTCTAACCCAATACTGTAGATCAGTGGTTCTCAACGTGGGGTCCGGGGGACCACCAGGGGTCCTTGAGGGGGTTTTGATCATAGTTTCTCTGTTATCTCTCTACCTACAATACAGATAGTCATGTCTCCACAGGTGTGTCTGCCAACAAAGACATGAAAAGCTGCGTTGATTTCTCCCTTTGATGGTACTGCATGTGGGTCATCATCACACACTTGAGTGTTTTGAGGGGTCAGAGAGAAACCTCTATACCTTCTGGCTGTTTCATCTTAATAAATTTGAAAGGAGCTAAATTGAAAGGACGAGATCAATCCTGGTGATTTCCAGATAATTCTATGTTTGGGTCGGTCAAACACAGCCACAGTTAATGGTGGCTGTGTAGTCTTCTTAGAGCTGATGTCTAACTATGTCAGGCATTTCAATCAGCCCTTCGTCAAGGCCACAATATCTGGCACTTAAGCGGAAAGAAGCCCTCCACTGCTTTTACAACGCCAACAGCAACCTCGCCGGTGTAATTACCTCCCAACAATCATGTCATTGATATGATTTAGAAGCCGGCATTGTTGTACCTGACCTGCACCCGGTCTTCCACATCAGATGAGTGTAAGTGAATTGTGAGGCGCTTCGCTGATCAAAGGCTGGCTGTGCGTTCCTCCGTGACCCGGATCCAGGGTTCAGCCAGAGGCCAGGCTGTGGACCGCTTCACCCTGCAGGCGCTCCATTCACCTGGAAGCGTTTTGCAGACTGGAGTTTTAGTTGTGCAAACATCGCTGTTCTGGAGGCCGTAATAATCTTAATCATTGGTTGAGTTAAATCTCAACGGGCGGAGTCAAAAAACTGTTTTTCTGGTTTAATAATGTTGGACTGAAGCCCAGTGGAAAGGGATGAGGAGCTAGCTAATATTATGAAGCCTATAGTTCGTTTGGTGTGAAAGACCAATGCGCGTCCAATGGCATTCCGACATTACAGGAGGCGGAAGTTTTGTAGCCACCAAGGAAAATAACTCTACATTAAAAACATATTGAAACCTGGCCAAAAAGTCACAGGCGTGGCAGATAATATCCGAAAGGATGCGGATACCAGGTTAGAAAAATTATATTGCGTTATTTACATATTCAGAAGAAGCCTAGATAGCATCATTGTTGAATTATTTCAGCTGCTTTGAACGGTGTTAAGACCTAAAGCATTAACTTAGCACATTATTCATTAGTCATTAGTAAATCTATCTACACCATTTAAAACTATTTACAGAAAAGGAACCCATAGGCTGCTGGAATTGTTTAACCTGTTAAGCCCTAGCCCTATCCCTAGGAAAAAACGCCTAAAATAATATAACCCAAATGAATCAGGAATAGCTCCTCAACCATAAGGCCTATATGCATATTTCTGGTCTCCTTTGATAGGTAAGAAGCTAAGGAATATTAATTCAGTGTAAGTAAACCTATATCTGTTACCATTCCAGAGTAAATAGAGATGCAATAAAGGAAAAAGTAAGATTTTCATCCTCGCCTAGTATATAATTCTAAATTTTAAGGCAATATCACCATTATAACCAAGATCCCATGGATAATAATGCAACTGAATGTCTTCTCATAGTCTTTGACTACAACTGTGACTGTAAATTTGATGGAAATACACCAAAATACAACATTTATGTACAATTCCTAAAAATATACTCAGGCGGTCTCCAGGTTTTGGTCAAGTTTACAATTTACATTATGCCTGTTTACTGGGAGTTTTACTTCAAAACACTACTCATTTCCATATAGCCATGTTACAAATAACATACATCTCCCAAAAACATTGAAATAGTAATAAACACAATGATTAGGAATCAATATTCATATATGTCTGAAGAGATCCATGCTATTCAGGCAGATTAATGGAGAATGCAAGGGTCCTCAGTGCTGTATGAGGTATCCCCAGTTTCGTCTGTCCCAGACAAAGAGAATGATATATGGCTCATTGGTGTCAGTGCTTCGATGCGGCCACCAGAGGGCGACGAAGAGCCACTGCACCCTCCATAGGGATTCAGTCTGGCTGGACTAAAATGGCTGGGGAATCCCCCCTGACGATCGCTTTAACTCCCGTTTGGTCCCAAGTTACGGCAGAAACGTAAGTAACTAAAATGTGCCGTTTTTGGCGAAAATAACATAAGCCTTAGTGAAATATTTTGGCAAGAACATAGATTTTTGTCAGTATGACTGTAAAATGTGAAGTTTGACTGCTACTTTTCCCCGGAAATGGCGGACTGTGTCGTTCCATTTTCATGGTGCGTTTACTGTCATTGGAAAGCTCGGAATTTCTAGTTTCCAGCGATACCAAGCATGTTATTGTAGACTGAAGAGAAAATTAACCCCGATCTTTTGATCACAACTTGCTCTTATATTTACGAAGTTTATATTTGTAAGACTTAATTGTTAAAATACTTAGTAATAAGACATAGTTTGGTCAACATACAGTTGGTTTACAGATTCTGAAAGCTGAAGACCCCATGTTTTCAAAACAGTATAACATTCATATCTTCTATTAATAGACCATCTTCTGTCGCGATTTTTCATAACTGGGGGGGTGGGGTGGACCCGGTACCGGGTCCGTCGGGCTAAACAGGTAAACTGCTGATGACCCCGCTAGTGCTAGTAGCTAGCTGCTGACCTTCCAATATCATGAATACCATGGTCATGAATGAATGAGATAAATAAGTCGTTGCTATTGACATTTTTTATTTATATTTTGACCAGAGTTCCTTTGCCATTCAAGTTTGCTAGTTAGCTAACTGAAAAACTGTGGTTCTTTGGCTCCACCCACTGAGGTTTAACTCAACCATTGAGATTATTTCTGCCTCTGAAAAATGTTTGTATAGGGAAAACTCCAATTTGCAAGCGTTTAAGTGGATAACTTTGAGGCAGAGTCCACTCTTTGCAATGCTGTCTCGTTAGCTTCATGCTGTCATTGTGTTGTTTGAAGGTAGTTAGCAGACAGTGATTGGGATAATGTACAGTCATACAGCGCTCAAGGCTGGATATAGAGGATTTTACTTACTATTGAGGATATAGCCAATAGCATCTAAACCTCTGACAGGTGTGAATGGGAGTTGAGATGGTGTACAGCTGTTCAAATAAACTTAGAGGAATGGAGATCCTGGGACTAATATCCCAGTTACCTCCACACTGAGGAGGAATGTCAGGAATGGGGGAAATGGAGTGATTTGGGGAACTACTGCATTGTCTGGAAAAACTGTGAAAAAAGTATCCTGGACTCACAAGAAGAAACAGATGGAAAGTTGGAGAGTTTGTTTTACTGGGAGGAGAAGTGAAGTGTGTAAATCACCGATCTGCACCCTTGTGTGTCTGTTTTGACGGTTCGCTCCGCAGGTTAGATTGGACAAACATCGCCGTACTTCAAGTCAAAACACGAACACTGTACCTCGCATTCATCACGCGCGGAGGGATTGCACGGTAACAAAGAAGGCATTTCATCTGGGTTGGTTGGTGCCTTCACAACAATAACGCTGGCTTAGGAGGTTGAGCCCTGTGATCATGCTAAAGGTGAACCATTGATGTGTCATATTTATCTTCCCGCGCTGTTTGGCGTCAGTGTGCAGATTGATGTTGAGTGCGACGGCAAATCCTGCACTGACAGGTAATATATTGTGTCTTTAAACTGACTCTAGGCGAAGGAAGTTCAGGTGTGTCAGCAGGCAGATCCTCATGCCGCTTAAAACACACATCCTAAATCTTATTTGGACAACGTGGCAATTACCGGCAGACACTTAAGAGAGGTGATGCCACATTTCCCTGTCTAATTTCCCCCCGTTGACAAACTGTACAGTATGTCAGTTTTGAGAGGTAAACTCACTGATGGGGTTCAGAGAGCTGAGCTAATGACAGCTCTTTTCCAATGGCAAAGACACCAGTGCTCAAGCAGCAACAGGTTTTTCTGTGTGTGTGTGTGTGTGTGTGTGTGTGTGTGTGTGTGTCTTCCTGCCTGTCTTTTCTGTGATACAGCTTTCCCTTTTCAAAACCCTCTCGTCTTCTTCAGAAGTCGCTGCGGAAAAAATCGGCTCACATCTGTTTTTCCAGGCAAGGAAACTACAAATTTATGCTCTGGTAGCCAAGCCAAAATGACTTGTAGCATCTTGTTAGGTGTGGAGAGAAAATGAGAGAAGATTGATTGAGTCTGGCGCGCAGCGGAAGGCGGCACGGTAGACAATCGCTCTCTGCAAGACACATTAGTCGTTTCGGACAATGCATTTAGGTCAAGGGCACGGACCGAGAGAACCTTTGGCTGTGTAAAATGCATGAAATTGGGGTGTTTATGGCTATTAGAAGGCCGTGTCCCAGAATTCAATGCAGACACAGAGGCACCGATGACCTCCCTCAGTCAGCTGTTGCTTTGGGCTATACCACAAAACCAAACCATTTCCTGTGTACCGTGACTCAGAATCACTTGTAACAGTCAAGCATATGCGCTGTTTGTATCCACTTGAAGCACTTGAGATACAAGCTAGGGTGTTCTGATGGGGAGAAAAGGCAGAAGATGTTCCCAATGTTGAGCTGAATTCCACTGTAAACCCCCAGCCTTGGTTTATGTCATGGTGTGAGTGCAGAATACTGTTGTGTTTACATGGGTCTGTCAGGGGGCTCATCTGTTGACAGAGGTCTGTTTAGCCAGTGGGTCTGGTTCGTTGTGGTCTGGTTGGGTGGTGAGGCGCTGGTGATAAGGAGTAGGTCTCTCCCTGCAATAACATGCGTACATCCTGTCAACAGCCTTCACATCGCTGAACAGCAGCTGGGTGAACTCTGACCTTTGATCTTTAGTCTTCTGTACCAGCTAGTGATCAGACCTGGGTGAAACAGTACATGCAAGCAATTCTTAGTGTTTGTCTTAAATGGCTTCAGGTGCTTATGCTGTAAAAGTAGGCAAAAATAAGCCATAAAACTCTTTGAAAACACTATCCAGCCCAGGTCTAGCACTGATCTCAACTCTCCCTGGACTGTTGCCATATGCTTCTGGGAGGCAAGATACAACAGAGCACAATGGAAAAAGATCAGACCCAAGGGTTATATATCATGACAAGGTTTGGACGGTTTTGCAGGGCAATACCTGATGAACAATTATCTTATCAGCTAGTGCTAGCCTGTCTACTTTTGCAGAATTCCTTACTTAAAGGTGCGACGTGTAGCATTTTAACATCAATAACTCATCGCCACATGAATTCTGAGACATTAGTATGATTACCATAAACAAATGAGACCATGGCCGAGAAGATTGGCAGCCTCTACCGGCCTCTACACTGCATTTTACATTGTGTGCCACCATGTTGGATTTGGAGGGAAATCTGCTGGATTGCTTTATGGCACAAAACAGCAAGAGGGCGCTGTTCTTCCAGAGCAAACGGAGCTAAAGTTTCAGAGTTTCTGGTAATGGCAGATGGTGGAAGGAGTGAAAGGCTGATGGAAAAATCTACTTCCAACAAGTTTAGTCTCTTCAGTAAAGAGAAGGAGAAAACCTTTGACCAAAGAAGCAAGGAAGTAGCAACCTTCTATTTATGACAGGATGCAACGGGTTTTATAGGAAATGTGGTCTTATTTTAGAGAAACACTCGCACTAACAATACCACTGGTATGAGATAGAGGCTACCAATCGTCTCAACAATAGTCTCATTAGTTTATACCAAGGTATCACAATCAATGTAAATGTTAAAATGCTACATGTAGCATCTGTAAAACGTTTACCTCTCTCATCTGCCTGTCAGTGTATGAGTGGGTACAGTTCTCTCCACTGGTCAGTACAGAGAGACAGAAGCATTTGCTCTCCTTTATGAATCCAGAGAGCTCAGCAGCACTGCAGCAGGACAGGGAGAAAACTTTATATTGTTTTAGTGAAAGAAGGCCAGCAGGAGGCCTGTCTGGAGAGAGGGGAGCATGTGTTTGCACGGGCGTGCACGTGCACGTGTGACACATTTATGTGCATGCGTGTATATGCGTGCGTGTGTGTGTGTGTGTGTGTTTGTGTGTGCGTAAGGACGTCTGGTTAGAGGGCAAAGCACGTCGACGGAGGCAGTAGTGTGTGTGTGTGTGTGTGTGTGTGGGTTGTGGATGGAGGGGAGAGGAGAGAAGGGAGAGAGAGGGGTGTGTGTGTGAGGGGGGGGGGGGTGCAGCTCAGACTCCAGACAGAAGTGAACAGAAGTGAGAGCCAGCCAGCCAGCCAGCACAGCCAGGCTGAAATATCAGGCTTTTCTGTACGTGTGTGTGTGTGAATTTGTGGTGTGGTGTGTGTGTGTGTGTGTGTGTTGCTCCAGGTTGCGCCTCTGTCTCTGCAGCAGCACATTCAGGCACAGGAGGCAGGGATGAGGGAGAGAGAGGAGCTGAGGAGAGCCCTAGAGCAGAGTGACAGAGTGACCGACTCCTCTCCAAGGTCCGAGAGCTGGAGGAGCAGAACGGCCGGCTCAGCCAGGAAAAGAATGAGGCGGCCGCTAAATACCGAGCCGTAAGTCTCCACGCTCTGCTCCGCATCTACTCTCTTTCCCCTCTTCTCCTTCTCTCTGCCTCTCGTTTGTTTCCATTCTCCTTTTGTTTCAATAACTTGATACGTTTTAGAACTCACATGATGCGTGATTAGGTCTGAATTTCTGCTCGATAAGGGATTTTCAACGTGGTCATTACACCAAAATCCCCGGGTGGATGATATTAAGTGGATAATGATAGGGGAGAGACGGACTGGGAGAGGAGGGGGGGAGAGAGAGAGAGATGCAGCCACCATGGCAGTCAGTGTGCTCTAGCTTGTTTTAATGCTACTTTCTCCTCTCTGTGGTTTTTTTTTTACTGCTGCGCTGACCATTTTCCAGTAGATCGTTTTTTTATGGAGAGAGCGAGTACAGAGTGTGTCAGAGACTGTCACAGTGGCTGCGAGGCACCCTGCTGCTCTCTCTCTCTCTGGCCCTGAGGCTCACGCTCATGACCGATTGGTTTACTGCCAGGGGAGCTGCTGGACTGGCACGCCCCCTTTTGTCGCGGAGATCAGCTTATAAAGTCGGAAAGCAGAGTGATTGACAGTTAACGTAATGCTCGATTGTGAAAAAGACAAACTGGCATTGCTGTTTCTAAAGAGTAATAAATACATTCAGTTCGAGCATTCAAACCATAATAGTTTGAGTCTGCCGCTGATTTTCCAGAACAAATGCAAGGACAAGGTTTTTTGTTTTTTTTAATACTACATATCCATTATCTGCTCAATATTTCAAAATATAACTGATTATATCATCTCTAATCCACTAATTTCTGAGCAAAAATGCTTCACTAGACACGATTTTTTAGGTAAAAATACATCCATCTTATCTGCCTAAATCATACAATGGGGCTGCAATAGAGCAAAGAGCATCCCATCCACCTCTAAATTATATTATATATATACTGTATATTACTATATTATAGAGCTGCAACAATTAATCGATTAGTTGTCAACTATTATATTAATCGCCAACTATTTTGATAATCGATTAATCGGTTTGAGTCATTTTTTAAGAAAAATAAGTCAAAATTCTCTGATTCCAGCTTCTTAAATGTGAATATTTTCTGGTTTCTTTCCTCCTCTATGACAGTAAACTGAATATCTTTGGGTTGTGGACAAAAAAAGACATTTGAGGACGTCATCTTGGGCTTTGGGAAACACTGATCCACATTTTTCACCATTTTCGGACATTTTATAGACCAAACAACTAATCGATTAATCAAGAAAATAATCGACAGATTAATCGACAACGAAAATAATCGTTAGTTGCAGCCCTACTATATTATGACATAGATTTGCCTTATTTGCCCAAATGAAATTCTGTGATCAGGTATGGTCACCCACTTTTCTACCTACAGGGAGTGGATGGAGAAGTGGGTGGGAATCGAAGTTTAAGAGTGAAATCTGTCCAGACAAAACTGGACTCACCAACTTTAAATCTTTTTCCTCTCTCATCTCTTTGGTTTCTTTGGTCTAAAGCATCACAGACCGGCCGGGCTTGGTCAACA
This sequence comes from Centroberyx affinis, assembly GCF_046629955.1. Lineage (NCBI taxonomy): Eukaryota > Metazoa > Chordata > Actinopteri > Beryciformes > Berycidae > Centroberyx > Centroberyx affinis. Next base: position 59,113 of record NW_027279097.1, on the reverse strand, counting down.
TGAGCGAGCCGTGTGCAGTTCACTGACGTCACCTTGCAGGATTTCTGGGTACCGAGGTCCCGACCGTTCTCGGCTGCCCGGTGCCCGCTTTCAGATGACTTTCTAAGCGATATTCCACATTGAGCCCTGACTTTCGTGCCAGCGGTCGTTTCGTCAGAGCGGGTTGTCCCATTTTTCAAAGTGGGTGGATATGAAGGTCTCCTAGGGGCAGAGGATTTAGTGTTGAGAGAGTGGAGCGGCGCTATAGCGGTGCCATGTGATCGGGTCGCCTCTGGTGCTGAGTGCCTTAGCAGACCCTCCAGGCGGCTTCAGTGGAACACATCGTAAACTGCTTTTAAAGAGCCGGACTGCTGCTCTCGTCACTCCGTGCTTTACTGCTGTCTGGGTTTGACAAACTGAAGTGTCACCGAGGATCTTTTGTGACCCTCTTTGAATATGGTAGCATCATCTGCAGCATCGGTTTTGTGTTAAAAACCAATGGTGTAGACGTAAATTAAGATAGTCAAGATAAGCTGATGATCTTCATAAGGCAAACGACTACAAAAAGTCAGTTATACTCTAAGAAAAGCATTCATTTAGGCTTTTATCCTCTTAAAATACCCTAGTCTCATCTAACCTACATGAGTTTGATACTATAATGCAGTGATTCTCAACCTTTTTCATATCAAGGACCCCTAATTTAGTCCACATTAGGGCCACGGACCCCCATTTGATGAGATTTTGTCTCTCTGAGCCAAATCTGAGGATATTTTTATTGTTAGATATGATTTTGTCCAGAATTCCATGACTATCTGTATTGTAGGTAGAGCGATAACAGTGAAACTATGACCAAAATAGTCATTCTTCTACATTCTCTAATTGTGTTAATGCTGAAGTTTAACAATTCATAATTTTTCTGGGGACCCCCTGGAACCCCCTCAAGGACCTCTTGTGGTCCCCGGACCCCACGTTGAGAACCACTGCTATAATGCATACTGAATTTCATATTATAATGATTTATGTCAATCTAAAAAAAGTGGTAAGCTGTATTCCCGCAAATAAAAATGTGTGTAAACTGGGTTTAGTTGGGTTTAAACTCTGCTGTTAGATCCCATTCTCCTGCACATTCCTCCTCCACACTCCACATTTTTCCAAACACTTCATTTACAGAGCCTTTTAAAATCAGTATAGGTAAGCGGTGAAGTCTATAACTTTTTTTTTTATGAGCCTTTTACAGACAAACATTACGTGTTTTTCTATCGAACTCACCAGGTGTGCTTCTGGCTCCCGACCGCGTCTTTTCTTTTTTTTTCGCCGCTTAGATTAGCCAGCCGTAAATAATGAAGTTAATCTGCGGAGGAGACAGATCGGCCGGCATAATTCATACCTTGGAGCCTTTCTGATTTGACTGCAGTGAGAAATGTGACCCCCTTGTCAGAGCTGCTTAGCGCCGTTGCCTGTAGGAAGCCTTCCAGTTTTCCAGGGGGAAGTTTGTCCCTCTTGCTCATTATTTTGTGAGGCTGGAGCTGGTCGGGGCTCAGAGGGACACCTCACATCTTTCATCAGCGGATGATGAATTCCTGCTTCTTAATCAGCCTTACTACAGTGCTGCTGCCCCTGGAAGGCCAACACTGTGTATGTGTGTATGTGTGCTTGTGTATAATTTTCTGGATCAGGCCAATAGTTCTTTTTTTTTCAACCCTTATGAAGTCAAGTCATCCGCATCGGCTCTCTTGTCAGCATTTTACTATAAAATCAAAGCCAAACAAACAGCATGCATTTAAAGTAGCAATCCACAACATTTTCATATCAATAAATGTCTGTTTTTCTACTCTATCAATTGATGTAACACAATAGTGATTCAACTGATACCCAGTTTATGAAAGCTTTTACATTTGCTTTTCTAAACACCCAGTGTGTGGTAGATCTTTCCTGTGAAAAATACTAATGATGCGTGTTATGTTTCTGGTTTGTTTGGAATAAATAGAAGAAGAACTGGGTATTTAGCATGAGCAGTGATAGCCACCATGAAGAAGAACTGGGTAGTTAGCATGAGCAGTGATAGCCACCATGAAGAAGAACTGGGTAGTTAGCATGAGCAGTGATAGCCACCATGAAGAAGAACTGGGTATTTAGCATGAGCAGTGATAGCCACCATGAAGAAGAACTGGGTATTTAGCATGAGCAGTGATAGCCACCATGGCTGAACAGACAAAGAAAAGAGACACTCAAACTGCATCAACAGAAAATCCAAAGAAAAAGACGTCACAGCTCCGCCCACACCGTTTGATTGACAGGTGATCTCCGGGAAGTGCAGTGCAGAAACACCACAGCAACGAGTGCAGAGTAACAATGATGAAGACAAAAAAAAAAACCCCAAACAAGGATCTCATGGACGACCACTTTAACAATAAGCGAAAAAGAAAAGGTTTTTCTTTGCTCTTGGCCGCAGGCTTCTTCGGGACACGTGGATCCGAACAGAGAAAAGTGCACTGTTTACCCCTCAATTACTGCTAATGGGAAATAAATGTGGAGCGTTCCTCCGCAGCTATCCAGATGCCCCAGTTCTGCATGTGGAAAAACTTTCAGCCTGGACTGGCTCTGAAGTTTTCTGGGGCCCGAGGCAAACTCTGGGACAAAAGACTGGCAGGGAGAGAGAGAGAGAGAGAGAGAGAGAGAGAGAGAGGAGGAGGATAAGGAGAGCAATATGAAGACTGACTGTAGATGTTCTGGGGTAAGGGGAGTGATTCAGGTAAAAGTCTAGGCTGAGAAATAATGGAAGTTTTATTTCCCCATATTTTCCTATCCTCTGCTATGAGTTTTGGGGTTTTCCCTCATTAAAAACCAAGCTTCCCTGTTCAGATTGCGGTTCAATATCTCAGTCTCTGTTTTCTATAACACCAGTCCACGATAGATATCTCAGGCAGTGGAAAAAAACAACCGGAGGCCGCTGCAGAACCCACAGCCTCCTCTCTCTCTCTGCTCTGTATCATCTCATCTTCGGGATGTTAAAAGGCAGCTGCCAATTAAATGCCAGGCTCTCCACCTCATGGAGGCACTAGTTTGATGTCTCAGAGGCTTAGGATACGGGTCGCATTTGGCAAAGGAAGCAGGCGAACATAGCAGGATGTTACCCGGTGTGTCCGGAGTGTCGGTAATCATCTGTGTATCCAGAGGGTTTTCCTCTAATGCTTTCATCCAGACACTGGTGTCCTCACATTACCTGATGACTCTCTAATCAGCATCCTGCGCAAATGTCTTTCAACTGCAAGGCAAGTCTCTCGATGAGTGAATGGTTGAAGCTTTGAAACACCAGTGAGGACATAAAATTGGCTCGCCTCAGGTACTATAAAAGGCACTGAACATATTTTAATGAAGGTAATTTATGTTAAAGTTTATTTCATTTTTAGCGTTTTGAGGACATGGTGCGAGAGCGGCAAAAGTTGCGTTTTTACCAAAATTATCAAATGAAAGCGCTTCAAAAAACTGAACCAGGCAATAACAGATTTAAAGATTTGAACTCAGTCAAAGAGTCAGTCAAAAGATACTTTGATTTTTTGGCTTCAAGCCTTAGAGTTGGTAAGATAATGCAAATCCATAATCAGACAGGATTTACTATATTCATAATGGAATCGGTGGCATATCTCGGTGGTTCTCAACCTGGGGGTCGGAACCCCCCCAGGAGGTCGCAAGATAGTTTTAGTGGGCAGCGAGATGACTCATGGGATAGGGAAAAAACATATTACTACTATACAAATTTATTACCATGTCTATTTTTTCTGGTTTTTCTCTTAATTTTTGCTTTTCTCCTATGAGATACTGACTGGTTTTCAGCCTCTAGGCCTCCTCTGATAGTTAATCAAATGAAACGACCTGAAAAGGGAAAATCATTCTCTGGGTTGAACTGTTCACCACCATATGCAGCCTGTTATGGGGGGTTGTGAGTAGGTATTACTTTGTTTTAAGGGGTTACGAGCCAAAAAGGTGGAGAACCACTGGTATATCTGCTTCACTGGCAGCCTTGGTGTCAGATATGAGAGTGTTAGTGTTGGACATGAGCGGTGTCTGGAGAGGCAGTCTGGGCACGCCGAGTGTCTCTGGCTTCTCCAGTTCATGTAGGAGTTACTGGATGGCCATGAACAGATCTCTCTGTGCTGCCTCTCCACACAAGAATCCAGACCACATTGTCAAAATAAAACAAATTGAATTCTCAGAAATCTATTGTTTTAACGTGTTTTTTTTTGTTTTTTGGTGGTTTGATGTCTGCCACGGCCCAGTGGCATTTGGCAGAGTGCTTATCCTCGCGCACATAGCTGTGTCCAGTTCTGGTCATTTTTAGACGCAGTGCTTTTCTAGCTTTGTGTAATTTAGAAAGGTCATGTAGGCTGCAGTGCCAGAGTGTTGTGGGGCCTTTGGTTCACAATCAGAATCACTTTTGGATGATTCCTCCATCCACAAATATGTTGTGACTATGATAGAGCAGACTTCAGTGCGCATGCATCATGCACATTGTCACTTGTCTGCACATATGGTATCTCCATATGGAGTTATTCATAAAGTGGAGAGCTAGTAATACATGTATCCAAACCTGCACGTTCTGCATGTTATCTACAGCTGTAAAGTGAATATATCTGGAAGGTGTATAGTATTTTTTACACACATCTACATGCCTAGACACTTTATGTACATTTGTATGGACCTCTGTAGACCTGTTAATGTGAATACAAGCACATTTTTACATATCCAACAGCTACACTTTTCCTTCATGCTCTCATAGTCCTCTTTTTTGTTACATATTGCATATATATTTATATTTTTATAATTTTTTTGCTTATTTCATACTGAACATATTTCACTTTTTTGTGGCTCAGTAAGTTCTACTGCTACTACTCTCCAACCTCATCATACAGTAATCCATACTATTTTCATATTTCATTTCCACTTCACATGCTTTAGTGTTGGAATTGTCAGCTGCATACATTTAAATGCACCCTATTGGCTCTATTCATATTCTATTTTTCTTTGCTGTATCCTATTACTATTTGCTGCTGCAATGGCTCAATTTCCCCATGAGGATCATTAAAGGTTCCTCTTATCTCACTACTCATTCCATCATGGATCCTTGCCTGATGTTTACCCTAGATAGGGAAATGCTTAGTCTAGTCTTTGTGGGTCTCGGTGGCTCCATTCAAGAAAATCATCCGCACTTGAATCTAAAGCACAATATGCCTCGTTGTTCCCGCTAAGATGAATGCCGTGGCATTGTGGGGGCCATGTGGGCGTGGGCACACAAGACATTCATGTCAATTATAACGTAGACAGAGAGAAGAATAGGCATTTCTGACTATGGAATACGGCCCTTGTGTTCTTGTCTTTGTGCGGTGGGGCTGAGGGCTTTGATGGTGCAGCTGAGTTTTCTGTGGAGGAGCGGCGCAACGCTAGAGGCTTTTCTCGTGACCTGACATCCTACACCGACCGCCGTCCCTCCGGGAGACCTTTTGGATCCCCCGAAACTGGGGAGAGACACCTGTTTCTGGAGGAGGAGGAGAGCGGAGAGGGGAGAGGGGGGAGAGGAGAGGCGGTTGCTGCTGTGGTAAAGCGCAGTCTAAGGGTGGACCGAGCGGTGGCTAGTTGCATAGGGTTACTGTACATAACAGGCAGCAGCGTAGTAGGCAGTGGGAAGGCTTGGGAGAACATATGGGACGGATGTTTGGAGTTCAGTAGCGTACTGAAATGAAAAGGAGGGGAATGGTTGATTGAGAGGACAGAAAGAGCGAGAGAGGGAGGAAAAAAACAGGAAAGGTTGAGAGAGAGGATTGGAAGCTGACAGGTTAAGGCGTCTGAGGGAGGCAAAGGAAAGGTGTGCAGAGCTGCAAGTGTGCTGCGAGAGACAGGATCTGTTGGGAGTGTGCTGACTGGAGGTGAATTACTGCCTAAAACCTACCTGGAACAACCTGAACAGCTGTCAGCCAACCCAGTGAAGAGCCAGAGCAGTGAAGTCCCTCTGCAGTAGCTACAAGTCTCTCATCAAAGTGAAGCACGATCAGAGGCAGGCTGCCAGGCAAGTTGTTACATTGCCGTTCCACTGAAGCGTGCAAAGCGAGACTCTGTGTGTGTAGCTCAGGGAAATTCTGATGGAGGTGATGTCTGCGAGGCGCCGGCAGCGTTGCCACTCCCTCTCTGATGACTACGAAGAGGCCAATGGGAGCCAGGCGGATCCTGGACCGGAACCAGAACCAGAGGAATTGGACTGGGATAGCTACAGCGTCACACTGGAGCACAGATTAGCAGCTGTGGGTAATTCCTTCTGGAGTGTGTGGGTGTGTGTGTGTGGTAGATAAGAGTTTTAGTTACACAATAATGTCTAAATAAGTTAGTTATACCTCAGTGGTTAAAGCCAAAGAGCCACGGTTTTTCAGAGTGCAAGTTAGCAAACTGACAAACTTGAAGAAGGAACTCATGACCATGGCATTCATTACATGGAAGGTCAGCAGGCTAGCTAACTAGCTTACCTAGCTATAGGCTAGTATGGCTAGTTTGAACTTGGAAGGTCAGCTAGGCTAACTAGCTAACCTAGATAACCATGGTTAGAATGTTTTTTTTAAGCTAGGCCTCATAATATTAGCTTCCTCCTCTCTTACCTGTTGTCTTTTTCACTGGGCTTCAGTCTAACGTTACTTAACCAGAAAAACTGTTTCTTTGTCTCCGCCCATTGAGGTTTAACTCAACCAATGAGATTATATCTGCCTCCAGAGCAGCTCTGTGTTCAAGAAATGTTTGTAATAACTAAAACTCTGATCTGTACGGAGCCCCTAAAGTCCCGAAAGGTGATATTTTTTTTATCTTGTGCGCACAAGTTAATTATCTTGTGGGAACAAGTTATTGTGTGCACAAGATACTAACTTGTTCCCACAAGATAATTAACTTGTGCGCACAAGATAAAAAAAATATCACTTTTCGGGACTTTAGGGGCTCCGTAGATCTGCGTATGCGTGTATGGGATGCATGTGCATATGTAGACACAGACATATGCTTGTACTTGTACGTGTGTGTGTGTGTGTGTGTGTGTGTCCACTGTTGAAGCGGTGAATGAACCTGCCATACATGCATACCTGTTCACACCTGTTGAACAGTTGCAAGGTGAAAGGGTTAAAAGGTGCAAACAGCTTGAGCAGAATGAGAAGGGAGACAATTGCAGAGAAGAGATTTTGCGAAAGGCAGGGGAAGAGCCCAAGCCAAGCACTTTTATGGAAATAAATGCAGATGGAAATGTGGTTGTGCGATCATTTCACAAATGCCCACATATTTGGGTATGTTATTAGCCCGTTCCAAATGCCTTGCCCATGATGACTGGCCCATAAGAAAATAAGAGCAACCGGAGCAAGCTCTCACAATCAGGCCTTTTCAGTCCTGTTATGGATGGCAGTTGACAAAGTGATCTGCTGTTTGGTAGAACTTGCTTATCAAGTCCACGCTGTACGTCACTGTGTTGCCTTTTCTGTCATACATTAAAGAAAGGGCAGGCTAACAAGGGAAGGTTTTCTTTGCTTCTTACTGGAGAGAGGATAAGTTCCAGCTTGTGGCACAACCTGCGGTAAGATCGTCTTTGTGTCAACTAATTGTCTCTATCTTTGCGTTAACCTCTTTCCTTTTCTTATTCTTTCATTCATCGAATCCCTTCCATTTAAATTTGATCCTTTAATCTTTTGCTGTTTCTTTCAGTTTCCCTCTACCCCATTTGACCTCCTTTTCTTTCTTTTAATTATCTCCTTTCGAAAAACATATTTACATATCGGTTAAAGATGTGGTAAGATAAAATTACACAATAATAATATCTGTGGGGAAACTGGTTTGTTGCAGCAGTAAATAGTAATAGGAGACAGCAGAGAGAATACATTATAAATACGAATAGAGCAGGAGGTGTTTAAACATAATGCAATCAATGATTACAATGCCATAATATATTATTAGTATTATTATTATTTACTTTATTTGTAAAGCATCTTTTCAAAAACAGAGTTTACAAAGCACTTTACAGAGCATAAAAAGACAATATAAAAACGAGATTACTTTCAATAAATTTCAATAATTAGTCAATAAATAAGAACAAAGAATTAAAGCAATTTAATATAAATGTTTTTTGAAGAAGAGATATAAAAGATTGAACTGATTATGTTAGCCTTGGCAGTAGTAGAAATATAGTAGAAATATATGAATGAAAAATATGAAATATGAATTACAGCATGTATAACAGTGTGCAAAATAACAACATTAGAACATATGGGAAAAATAAAAAATGAAAAATATGTACAGTGGCATATGAAATTCTATTTATATATGCAATAAACAAGTAAGAAAACTATGAGAATATGAATAAAATGTGCATGAACAGGTCTACAGAACCTTATTTACCTATGTGAACTCTGACCTCCAGGAGCAGGAGAGCACCCAGGCGTCCGAGCAGCGCTGTGCCCAGCTTGAGAAGGCCCGGCGTGGGCTGGAGCTACAGGTGTCGGGCCTGTCTGAACGTCTGGAGGAGGAGGAGGCCTGCTCAGCCCAGCTGGCCCTGCACCGGGACAGGCTGGAGGCCGAGTGCGGCAGCCTCAGGCGAGACCTGGACGAACTGGACGGCGCCCTGACCGCTACTGAGAGGGACAAACAGGTAAGGACACTCACTGTAGGAGACTACTGGAACTCATGATGCCTTATACTGGATGCTTTATACTCTCTATATTCTGGATACATACATTGGGTACATTTTAAAGGCCTTAAAGAGGAACTAAACCCCAAACCAAAATGTGTGTAAAGCCTGACATCTAAAGGTAAAAAGCATGCTACTGAAACTGCCATCTGCTATTGGCTGATCCTTGGTGCCAGGTGATGTCACCACCTGTTGTACTCTATAGAAGGTGACATCACCTGGCACCAAAGATCAGCCAATAGCAGATGGCAGTTTCAGTAGCATGCTTTTTACCTTTAGATGTCAGGCTTTACACACATTTGCGTTTGGGGTTTAGTTACACTTTAATGAGGAGTTAGACATTAGACCTTTTTTTGTAAATTGGCACCCAATCTATCATTCTCTTTATTAGTGCTGTATTACTACTATTGGAGAGTTTTCTATACTTCCCTTTGGTGTTACATTTCCCTACAACCTACAGCATACTTTATAAATATTGGCAGCTAGATAGCCTGATTCCATAATGGAATACAGACTATAGGAGGGAATATAATGTTTATATATTTTCATATAAACTGTGTTTTTTTGTATTTTTATATATTTTTGTATGTCTATATAATTGCATTTAAATCTAACTCTAACTGACTTTCCACTAGGGTTTATGGGTATTTAAGATGGCGATTCTCTGTTGTTTGTAGTAAGTCTGAGGAAGAGCTGCTTGCTCAAAATGTCACTTCTTTATTCAATTCTTCATTTGATGAAGTAAAGACCACAGAGTGCGTCTGGAGTAGGGTAACATTTGATTTGGACCAATGTTGAGACTCAAAAAGTCAAAGTTCAAGAAAGTGTTACTTCCCTTTTTCCACCTCTCTGCAGACTCTGTAACCCTAACCTGACCCAATTTCTAACCCTAAGATTAACCCTAACCCAGACATGAAATATCTATAGACTACTTTTCTTTTTAGTGGCACATTATGGCCACTTGACAGTTGAGTTTCAGCATTGGACTTTCCAAATAAAATATGACCTGGAGTCGCTGCGGGGAATGCGAGTCTGCCTCGGTTTGACCTACTTCTGCATCATAAATTTCAGGTCACAGTTTAATGCCTTTCCATTGATTCCACTTGAACCCTGGAAGGAGGCGAGGCTCTCTGTGCCGTGATGAAGCACGGTCTCCTCCCCGCAGACGGCGACAGGCAGAAGCTGCGTTGACATCTCCATTACAGCCCCTCAGCTGCCCCCTTTATCTATTTAACCGAGGTGTATTAAAGGATTAAGATGCTATCTTTGCGTAGGAATGCCGAAGGAATGCACTGTACTCACAACATTGCCTGTGCCCGTGGAAAAAAAGGGTACAGGGTGGTGTCGATTTACCCCGCTGCAAATTTACATTGAGTCATTCGATGTGGGTTGTGTTTTTAGGAACGTGAATTTGGTGGCACATCCTCTAGCTATGTGAATGCTTTGGTGCAATGTGGTGAAGGTATTGTAAGGGAGAGATTGTGAGGGGAATCCAGTGCAGTAGATGCAGCAAGACCGGACTTGCTTGGTAGTACAGTTGACACAGGGCTTTAAGAAAACTGACGTGACCTTATTAACGTTTGTGGCATGTTGTCATAACAGTTATTATGGGTGGACATGATGTGTTTGATCGGAATTCATTCGTCTGTCTGTCATGCAGATATTGGAGATATTTCTCATCCGTTTTCAAAACTGTTGCAAAGTGAGATCACCACACACTGTTGATCTTCCTTTCTTTCTTCTCCCTTCATCCCGCTCCGCTGGCTCCGCATTTGCAGCCCGACGCTCCGGCTGCTTCTAAACTCCCACACTCGTCTCATTAGGTCCCGATGTCTAAAATGGGGACCAGGATACCACATGCATATGCAAGGCTTTGATGTCCATAAGAACAAAAATAATGACATCTGTTTTCGTCATGAGAGGAGATAATTGTTTTACGGTGTGGCCGCAAAGCCGTACAGATTGGCCCCGCTGTTTTCACAAGACATCGTGGCTGTTTCCCCAAGAGGGAAACACTTACCACAGTGAGAGGGGCATGATTCTGCATGTATGTGGGAGTAAACATGCATTTTATGATACTTTCATGATGCCTGATATACAGTCATATATCACTCTCTCTCACTCTCTAGTCGTCAGACAGTGAGGTGAGGAAGCTGTCGGAGGAGCTTTTCCAGAAGGACGAGGCGGTGCAGAAGCTCCAGAAGGAGAAGGAGCATCTGGTGGAGCTCAGCCAGGTGAGACGGGTGTTGTAAAGGTCAAAGGTCGCGGTAACTGATTTTAAGGGTCAAATCCCGGTCCAGTAAAGTCGGTATATGCTGAGGGAGTTTAGGGGCATTTCTAGGATGCTATGAAGATGTGAATGAACAAAAAGCAACGATATTTTCATGTACAAAAAAGAAGAAAGGTCCAAGGCACTCTTCTGTTTAAAAGCCTTTATTCAGATGGCTATTTCATGGTGAAATTCTTAAAAACACAGACAAAGCTTGTGCATGTTAAAATAGAACTGGGTTACTGGGTTATATATATATACAGCCATATATATATATGGCTGTATATATATATATTTTCATGTATTTGTCCTTTAAACACCCTATCATCATATAACGTGCATCAGTTTGACAACTTACCATGATGTATAGTACGAATTCACCTCATAATGACAGTGACAATGATAATGTCAGGCTAAAAACGTGTCTAAATTGAGTTTAGGTGGCTTTACCCTCCACTACATTCCTCCTTCTGTGTCTTGCTGTATGTGATGTAGCTTTGGGTTTCATTTGTGATTGTGTATTGATGTAATTGATAGGTTTGTCCCATTTGTTAAAGCACAGAGAGATGTCTTGCTTGCCGCTTGACGGAGAATGAAACATAAGTCAAGGAAAATAGAACCATATGGCCTGTGGACCTGCCAAAACTGGCACTTATGATGAATGTGCTCCCCGTCTACACACACACAGACACACACAGCGGACACACACACACACACACGTACTCCGCTTCGAAAGCGAAAGAAATCTTAACCCCCTACAACCTCATCATACTCTATGGCGGCTATAAGAGGCCCTGTTCTGTAATGTCTGCCAGATGCTTTGACCAACAGTAGCAGTCTGCTTCCCAATGTAATCTGTGGGAACAATTTAGCATCAAGCCTCATTATCTTCCTACTGTTTGCTGAACATGTCTTAGATTATGGATTGAGTCTGGAATACAAAGAGAAGATTGTAAAATAAAAAAAAACAAAAAAAACACAAGATGGATCCAAACTTGTCATTGGGATCACAGAAACCCTTACAGCTGCTTCATTCAGTTTAGTCACACAGTGTCGTCACGCTTCGTTTGACGTCCCGACGCTTTTGTCCCCAACTGATGGAGAGAGAGAGAGGGAGAAAATCCCCGATCAGCCGGATCAGACGGGAGACGGCTCTTGACATTTTTCTCCGCAACCAAACAAATGAGCTCCGATCTTCCCCCGAGAGCCAATGTGGCAGGCAGATGGATGTGAGGCAACGCGGTGGAGGCTTAGTGATGCAGGGACACATCTGCAGCCCAGGCTCAGCCATCTTGTTTTCTCCACCGCAGCAGGCCATCGAGGACTTGCAGAGCGAGGAGGAGAAGGTGAACCTGCTGACCAAGGAGAGAGCCAAGCTACAGATGCTAGCTGAAGATGTAAGTATATCTATATTTGTTGTTCATTTATTGTATATATGTTGACTCCTATATTATCTTAAACGTAGTATCCAATATGGGTTAGACCAATATGGGTTTTTGAAGGCTGATACTGATATTTTTTGGATTGAAGGTCGTGAAAGCTATTCATTTTTGTGGATATTCAATATCTTTAAATTTGACCATTTTCATGCCACAAATTCAAACACAAAAAGTGTTCAGTGTTTCCCCCAGAATTGTATTCTTATCAGTGTGGAAAATCTTCTGAAACAGCATTTAGACCATCATGGGACACTAAAACTCTTCATTGCAAACCAGGATAATAATAATAATAATGATGATAATAACAATAATAATAATAATAATAATAATAATAATAATAATAATAATAAAAATAATAATGATGCATGCAAACCTGTGTGGAATCTAAATAAAAATGTTACAATAAATATGTAATATGTCAATCTATAATATGTCAATCAAACTGCATCATATCCATCATATTAGAGTTGGACACTGACTAGAGACAATATCTGATTTTCAATAAAAGGCCAATATCGGCCCCATGTATCAGTCTAACCTTAGTATCCAACAGAAGCACATGTGCTGCACTGATTTCATAATGTAGCATTGCATTGCGCTCGTTGCACAGTAATTGATCTACTTTTCTTTCCTTTCTCGTGTTTCAGCTGGAGTACCAGCTGGAGCAGGAGCGGCGGCAGCGCGGCGAGCTGGAGAAGAGCAGGAGGAAGCTGGAGGGCGACAGCAGATCCACCCTGGAGAGCCTGGGAGAGATGGAGAAGATGAGGAGCGGCCTGGAGGACCTGATCAAAAAGTCAGTCCGGGACACCGTTGAGTTCTGAACCGTTCAAAACAGATGGCAGGGAGACGTCTTAAAGCTGCACTAGGCACTATTTTTATGTAAAAATACACTTGTCCTATCAGCCAAAATCACTAAGTAGGGCTGCAACATAGAAGAGCATCCAGCAACTAAGTTTGATATTACTTATTTACCTTATAAATATTTATGTCAACCTATAAAGGTGGGTAAACTCTATTCTGCAAACAAAAAGATGGGTAAATTGATTTTAGGTTGGTTGACCCATGGAAGTATTATATTATCGGTTGACCCTTGGCCTGTAGGAATAGAGCAAGTCAACATATCTTCAACACATACAGAAGACTGAGCTGTCTATGGATGTCCTTAGGAATTCACAACTCTATGCTACATGCCCCGATCACATTTCATGAACACCTAGGAAACAGAAAAAAAAAAACACACAACACTGACGTACAGTACATCAAAAAGTTCTTGACGTCTTCATGTGACGCTCCTGACTTGAAGCAGAAGAGCTATAACATGATATGTGCTTCAAAGTCCCGTTATTTACACTTTGAGGTGTACGGCCCCCCCAGGCACTCAGTAACGTCCCGACATGTTGGTATCTGCCCCCCGGTAATATGAGAGCAAATGGAGGCAATCACCGTACTTTACCTTGGAGCGAGACTCGGCTGCAGACAAGAGGCAACTGTCAGAGGGAACACACACATCCACACACACACACACACACACCAATTGCTGAACAATAACGTTATAAAGTCAAAACTTGTTCGGCTGCATGACCCTCTTTCACGCTGGAAATTAATGAAACGAGTGACTCACCCTGTTGCTAAGGTGTTCTGTTGTCTCAAACAGTCCACGCTGGCAAAGAAAATGAAATCTGTCACTCAACTCTCTCTCTCTCTCTCCCTCTCCCTCTCTCTCTCTCTCTTTGAAGGAGAGACCTGGAGATCTACAGTACCAGCGCCAAGCTAGAGGCAGAAGAGGCCCTCAACATTGGACTGCAGAGGAAGAGCAAGGAGCAGCAGGTCAGGCTGTTTGTCTGTGTGTGCACACAAGTAGTCTCCAACCATGTGTCACTGAGAGCCATGTGTATGCAGGTTGTCATTCCAGCCAAACACTACAGCAGCTAATTTCACGGATTAATGGAAAAATCCCCCCTAAAACACTTTAGCTCTGTTAAAAATCAGCTATTGGCGATGTACCTTGCATTTCTGGGACCAGTTTGTTGTTTGGTGGTGATTTTTTCTTATTCCAGTGAATAACTGGCTAAACGTAGATGTGACATCATCAGCAGTAAAATCAGGTCTTGTCAGTGCTAAAAAAAAAAATTCACTCTGTTGCTCTTACTATCACTATTGCTATTGCCCTCCACCTACAGGTAAAACCCACAGCTGAATGCAAGAAGTTCAGGCCCGTTCTCTGGGGGGGTTGTTGAAAGGCATTCTGGGAAATGTAGGAGATCACAAACCGAAGTAGAAGAGGCAGGTTGAGGGAAAGTGGGTACACCAAAAAAGTAACTACTACAACACTTCATCACAAAATAACTCCTAGAATGCATTGTACATCACAAATTGATGATATATATATTTTCCTTTAACACACTCTCAACCAGAGGGAAGGAACTAATCAGTGACATTAATTATATAATATTTGGTCGGAATGATAACTTGCATACACCTGGATCTCGGTGGCACATGGCCGGAGACCACTGGGCTGGAGGGACATTACGGGGGCTCAGCTTTAGCTTACAGAACATTGGAGAGACGCATTCCTACCTTTCAACAGAGCTGCTGGGCTCTGCGCTGTGATTGGACCAGTCACTTCACAGCTGCCTGCCTGTCAGGAGATGGTTAAAACACACCGCCTACATCCAAACTGATAACCATCTCCTGCCTCCCTCCTATGGTGTGAATGGGGGGGGGGATTGGAGTCAGTCATTCCCTGCTCTTATATGGTTGTTAACCCTTTGCACATCCTCTAATATGGAAGTTTCCACCCAAAGGGACCTGTTGCTTTTGGAATATGTGACCAATTTATCTCACTGATACCCATATCATTGCTGGCATTGTACTATGCCTACTAATGCCATAATTTCATGACCAACTCACGATGATATCAACCACTCCTTCTAGGCATTTTACAACTGACAAACACATGAAACACTATGCATGTTTCATTCTAGTATGATGTCAGTAACTGAGGGGGCAGCTACTTAAAGGAGGGGTATCATTTGCTTTTTCAGCAATTTTATATAATTACCTGGTGTCTATAAAATACATCTGTTTTTCAGTAAAAATCATTTAGTTATAGATCTAGCTATTCACTTCTCAGTGTTTGTTTCCCACCTACAAGAAAATAGGTTGTTTTACATAAGCAGCTTCTTATGCTAATGAGCTACTGCTGTGATTGGCTGGCCATTCTGGAAGGCCCGCCCTCCTCTTAGTGCTGATTGGTCGATTTCAGACCCAGTCCAGTGTCTACATAGACACTGGAGCAAAATCTGACTGGCTTGTACAAGGTGGCGTGTTTTATAGTTGGTGACTGTGGGGAAATGGCATAGTAATATGATTCCATTTTTTACTGTGATTACTTCACACCTCCAAGTACCAAAATCACCAGAAATACTAAGAATTGCCACATCCTAGGATACCCCCCCTTTAAGATATGAATATGTGACTACAATAGGATTTAAGTAATTTTGATATTTAATTTAAAGTGACAATCTACAACATATTCATATAAATAACGAATCACCAATTAATATAACACAATAGTGATCCAACCTATAGCAAATTCATGAAAGCTTTTATATTTGCTGTTCTAAACACCCGGTGTCTGGTAGGACTTTTCCCGGAAAAAATCTTCTCGCCCACAGGAAGTGATGTGTTTTACGTTTCCGGTTTGTTTGGAATAAACAGAAGAAGAACTGGGTAGTTAGCATGAGCAGAGACAGCCAATATGGCTGAACAGACAGAGCGCCAAAGATGGAGACAAAAAAAACAAAAATCTGTAGAATTACCTCTTTAAATTCCTTGTAGCACATAATCATCTTCTAATGAGAAGATTAAGACTGAGTGTTAGTTGTTTTCTGATGGCTTTATGCTCTATTTACTGTGTTGAGCCTGCCTCTGCACAGCAATTTAAACAGCCATGGGAAACGAGGAGGAGAGTGAAGTTTATACTGGGGCTTTTACCGTAAATCTCACTGTGTCATCAGTGCGATCGAATCAAACAAGCCTGAGAGCTTTTATCTGTGCCACTGGTGCATGCTGCAGATAATGTGTTTTGTCTGTCTGCGTCCCTTGTTGGAGGAAAGGAGATGAGTAGAGTGAGAGAGAGAGAGAGAGAGAGAGAGAGAGAGAGAGCGTGCTTGTAAAGTTCAGGTAGTGCTCCTCAGCCCCCTGCCGATGCCTCTGGGAGCCTGATGTTTCATCCAGAGGTTTGTCGGGGGGGGGGGGGAAATAAAGAGCGTCTTTGTCCGTCCGCCGCCTCTGATTGGCCGAGTGAAAGGCGATCCGTGGGTCTGCGAGGGTGGACATGTTTTCACATTTACTGTAGCTTTGGCATTCTCCCTATCTCACAATGAGGCCTTTATGTGTGTCTGTGCGTGTGTGTGTGTGTGTGTGTGTGTGTGTGTGTGGACTTTGGGTTGGGACTCCTCTCCTCCTACTACTGATAAAGATGCAGGTGGACAGATTGGACCATCCGTCTTGTCTGTCGCCCACTCGCGTCTGGTTTTGATATAAAGGTCACATGAATACGTCCACATACTGAGCGGACTCAATGAGATAGCTTTGTGTATCTTTTATGATGAAACCCCCCCACCCCCCCCTCTGTAGTGCGCTGTAATTCAAAGCAGCAGGGTTGAAGGGAGTACGCCGGGGGTTGCGGGGCCCGCGGTCCCATGAGTTACTTCTTCTTCTTCTTCTTACAACGGCCCCCACGCCCTCAGCGGTTTTATTACACGCTGTAAAGGGCTCGCCGCGATCTGAGGAGATAACGCTCAGCTCTTGCCCCCCCCCGCTGTCTGATGTTTCGCCGGAGATGTGAGGTCAGATGTCAAACGTCCTGTGACTCAGGATGAGAATAATGCTCTTTGTGATGCTTTGCAAATAAATGGAGACTGAATTTGAAGACTGAGCGCTGACAAGTAGGACCGACGCGATCTCATAAAAAGTTGTGAAATAAGCACAAACAGATTGACACAGATTTACGTGCTGTGGACACAAATTATGTGAAGATTACGTTCCTAATTCCTAAACAAATTGGATTCTGTGACTATACAGCACGAATTGGACGCAGCATTTTCAGCTAAAGGCGAACAGTTGGCTAACAGTTAAGTTTAGGCATCTAAAACAACTTGGTTAAGGTTAGGGAAAGGCTTTGGGTCATGGGTAAATAAGAAACATTTAGCTACAAATTCAAACTTGACTCACAGTAGAAATTTCCTTCGTACAAGCTGGGAATTGAACCTTGGTCGCTAGCATTGAAGACAAACTCATCCACCATGCTACTTCCATGTGAGACGAGTTCCTGTTTATAGTCATGCCTCCTTCACATAACTGTTCCATGCTGGGAACAAGGGATTTTAACACTTTACGTGCCGCCAACACAGAATTTGGTCGGGTTCATTTCACGTATTTCTGTGAGATCTGTTTGGGTAGGACAGTCACAGTACTGGACCCTAATTGGCCAATAACAGCAGCTCTTCTAATTCAGATGAGGTCAGCCTGCTGAGTGGAGGCTTTCCAGTTCAAATGCTGCAAACTGGGCTGATTAGATGGATTTAGTGAGGGGAGCCAATCAGGAGCAAGTCCAGTTGTGATGCGTTGACTGGAGTCAAAACCTGCCTGTTAAAAAGGATCCATTTTTGAAAATCAGACAAAAATCACATTTTAACAACGTCTTCATTAAACATCTTTTATCGCATAAACAGAGGAAAACTTGAATTCCTGTAACAGCGCCCCTTTAAAATGCCTTGACCATGTTGCAGAGTTATGTGCAGCCGATTCCACCCTGCCCCCCCCCCCGTCTCACTGTGCACCTGTGCTGAAAAGACGTCCCGTAATTCACGTAATAGCGGACGCCGCTGATTTGACCTCGCGTCCTCACCTGCGAAGGCTTCGATGAGGTAAAGAGCCCCCTCAGTCAACAGGCCCTGTCATCGCCCGGCCATCCATCCACCCCCACCCCCCCACCCCGCCGAGCCAATCAAACGGCCGGGTCTCGCGGTCGCCGCTGGAAGCCGCGCCGCCGCCATCTGAAGGCGTTTAAAAAAGAACAAAGGGGCTCGGATTCCAGCGAGAAGTCCCGAATTATCCCGGACATATGCGGACAGTATGGGGGGGTGGGGGGGGGGGGGTCCGAAACGAAAATCCGCCGTCGGACGCAACAAGAGGCGAGGCCCGCGGCGATCGGGCCCTGTGCGCGAGCCAGCGGCGTTCCCCCGATTGTTTTGGCCCACGCTCTTGTTTTGGGCTCACAGGATATGACTGCCCACGCCGCCCAGTATCCCCCCCCCCCCCCCCGAGACACAAGGGAGCGGGGAGACATCAGCGACGAGGCAACAACATCTGATTGTAATTTATGGACAATTATTATGGTTTTCGGAGTGCAGCGGAAAAAAAGGAAAGCTAAAACTTTAAGCACATACAATTACAGAGATCAAACCCTCCACCAGTTCTCAGCAACGATGGGCTAATTTTGTTATTTCCCTGCCTGCCTCTAAGTGTGCTCCTCAGAGGAAAATATAGGATCATCATCACAGAATACAATCAATTTTATACAAAAGTGTGCAAAAGTGAGTGTTTATGAATCAATAAAGCTGCTCTCTCTCTCAACGCTTTGAAAGTGTTTTTTAGTCCCAAACATCTTAACACTGTTAGTGTGCTATGTTTTCTACAATTGTATTACTTCCACAATATTTATTTTGAGGCTGGTTTGAGGCTGTGGAAAGTGGAAATCTAACAAGAAACAGATATGTGAGTGGGGAAGTGTGTGTGTGTGCCTCTGTGTGTGTGTGTGTGTGTGTGTGTGTGTTGGAAAAGACAGAGAGAGGCCGTGCATGCACAAGGGGGTGTGGACAGTAAAATGCCTTAGGGGATCAACAGAGTGAAGCTGTGTGTGTCTGTGAGTGTGTGTGTCTGTGTGTGTGTGTGTGTGTGTGTGTGTGTGTGTGTGGGACAGTCAGTCAGTCAGTCAGTTGGGCTGCTGCTGCCTCACCATGGCTGTACTCTCTACAGAGGTCCTGCGCTGGCATGTGAGTTTTCCTTACTTTATTGCACTCTCTCTCTCTTTTTGTGTCTTCCTCTTTTAGCTTTAACTGTTGGGGGAAAAAAAGGAAAAGTGTCTGTTGTTTGTATTAGACTGTTAAGATGGCTGAGCCCACCTATGAGGCATTTTTTTTAAGGCATGTAGATGAACTCCCCTTGCATTGACAAGCTGTTTAAATGACTATCGAATCAAAGATGGTGCAGCTGCAAGATGATCCCAGTCTAGACTCGGTGCGTGTGGTGTTTATTTTGCCTTAGAATGCCTTATTATGGAGTGTTTGGGGAGCTTTCTGTGCTTTGTAGCCGCTGAATGAGCTGCACCAGGGGTCGGTGTTATTATACAGTGAATGGCCCGGGGCTGCACGCCATGTCAGACACACTTCCTGACACCGAGACACGATAGAGCCGGAGAGATAGCGGCGTTACGACATGACACGACTTGGAAGGATGCGGCCATGTTGGGGAAACTGATGTCAAAAAAGGAGTTGTGATGAGGGGGAAATTCGCTGTGGTCGATCTGTGTGTGTACCGTTTCGAAAACGACGTTGTTGTGAAGGTTGGAGGCAGAATATGACAAAAGTTTATGATGAGCGTCTAGTGATGCAGTAGCTGCAGAAACGGTGATGTATTGTGCAGTGTCGTTTTACCAAGGAGATTCATGTGTAAAAAAAAAAAAACAGGGGTTGGGACCCAGAGTCAGAGAGAGAGAGAGAGAGAGAGAGAGAGTGGGTGTGTGGGGGGGGTGGGGGTTGGGGGGGGGGTTCGGACAGATTCCCACAAGACAAATCCAATTTTACGTTTTCACTATCATTAGACTAAATTTCACCAGCCTGCTTGCCAGAAAGGACAGAATGTCTCATTTGGGGTTTTGGTCTTAAAAACTGTTTAAGAATTCCATTTTTTCGTGTATCATTTTTAAACACACTGTATATTCAGATCATGATGCTGCTTGGTAATGCATGACATGAATTTCAGCCAGGGATGCAAAAGCGAGAAAAAGCCCCCCCCCACCCCCCACCGAAAAAAAACAACAAAATTCCTAGAATGTCATGAAAATGGCGAGGATGCTTTTTTGCCCTGCTGACCGGACATAGCAGACCCAGCCCTGGGTCAGAATACAGATAATGACGGTGGCTATAGACATTCTTGCTCTAAATTGCTACCTGAGGAAAAAAAGCCAGTGGCATGCCAGAGCCCGAGAGAAAGCCGAGTGTATGGGCCGGCCTCACCGCACAACTGCTGCCCTGAAATAGCAAACACTCTGGAGAGGTGACGCCCCATTTGTTCTGTGTCAGAATGATCTACTCGGCTTGTCGGATCTCTGATATTCTAGTCGTATTTCAGTGAAAGCGGAGTGTTATTTATTTGCATATACTGTATTTCATATGTTTCTGTTGTCCTTTTCTCTGTGCAGGCCCGCATCGAGGAGCTGGAGGAGGAGCTGGATGCAGAGCGGGCCATGAGAGCCAAGGTACAGTACACCTACCACAAGACACCTCTAATGAAGCCTCTCCACTGCAAAATGCAGGGGCGGACTTAGTGATTTTGGGGGCCCTGGGCAAAGGCAAGCATGGGGCCCCCTGAATCCCCCCTTTCCCTTTTTAATCCATCCTTTCCATACATTACCTTCAAATTGGGCAAAGTGCATACAAGGGCACTTCTTTTTTTTTTTTCCCGCCCCACATGGGTAGCTTTACTTATTCATTTATTTATTTATTTTTTTACTTTTACTTGTCTCTTGGAAAATGACCTTAAAGACCCCATGAAACATCAAGATTGAAATCATTTATTCTAACAAGAAGAGGGGTACATTTCTTTTAAATTGATTAAAAATAAGTTTACATTAGTTCTATTTATGGGGCCCTCTGGCTGCGGGGGCCCAAAGCAGTCGCCTACCTTTGCCTAATGGGTAAGACCACACCTGATGTAACGATGATGTCTGTCAGGCTGCAGGGGTGATTGGAGGACGCCAAGGAACTCTGGGATGAGCTTGGCACCGCCGTTACTGTAGCTGTAAGAGTTTGTGGATTGAAAGCCAAGGAAAAGTGGAGCGATGGAGGGATGAGAAGGAGAAGGAAAAAAAAAAACAAAGATGGCTGATCCGTTGCCAGTCGGTGGGGTACAATCCCTCGGTGCCGCGCCTCTGGTCACCCCAAACTATCTGCACCTGTGATAATAAACCAAAGGGGGGGGAGACCTTGTGTTTCTGATTAACATACAGGGCAACCCCAGAGGCGGAGAGGGAGCCCCCACATCCTTCCCCCCCCCCCTCTTTCTTATTTCTTATTTCCCGATCTTTCTCTCTCTCTCTCCTGCACACACACACACACACACACACACCAATACACCTTCTGGTTCTTGTAATCCCCCTTCGCCTTGCTCCCTAGAAGCAAAACGGAAGGACAGACTTTTTTTTGTTTTTTCCACCCCTTCCTTTTCACCGCAGCCAAGTTGCCAAGATGGATCCTTTTGTAATGTAAAAAAAAAAGCTTAAAGCTGGGGGGGGGGGGGGCCTGGTTCATATAAAGCTAATCTAGCGAGGTGGGCCGCTTTAACTGCTTGTTGTTTCAAACGAGACTCACTTAAAGAACGTGTGTGTTTAAGCCGCGGAAACCCGGTCGCCCCCCCCCCCCTTAGTGCAGTTTCCATGTTACAGTAAGTAGAGGCAGAAACGGAAAGGTGCATATTTCACCCGGAGTGCTGAATAGGATGACAGCGGGGCCCAGAGGGTGTGTGTTTTTTGCACACTTCTCCCCCGCTCTGGGTGGTATTCCTAATGGTGCTGCAGGTCTCTCCCTCCCCGCCTCCAAACCCACAGAGCGGTAAGGGGTGGGGGGGGGGGGGTAGACAGGCCAGGACACGCCGGGACCTTTATCTGTCCCGCAGCCTTTTGCCTTTGCCTTCGTGGAAGCTCAAATACAACATACCGCCACCGCAGACAGGCTCGCTATTGTTAGGCTCCGCTCCTCGGGACGCGCGGGGAGGGGGGGGGGGGGGGGAGATAGCATCAGGAGATAGAGGCTGACAGACAGCACTACTTTCCACGGGATCTTCTCCCAATTGGAATGCCAGCCGGTCTTACACACACACACACAAACACACACACGTATGTACACTCTCGGTATGTATGTAAATTCAGTCTGTATGGTCTGTAAAAGCACCAGGATTCGACTGATATGGATTTT
The DNA here is from genome assembly GCF_046629955.1 of Centroberyx affinis. Taxonomy (NCBI): domain Eukaryota; kingdom Metazoa; phylum Chordata; class Actinopteri; order Beryciformes; family Berycidae; genus Centroberyx; species Centroberyx affinis. The sequence continues at coordinate 36,466 of NW_027279097.1, read as the reverse complement.
TGAAGGCAGGTACGAATATTTTTAGCCTTAAGTTGCCTCTGAAACAGCATTTAGACCATCATGGGACACTAAAACTCTCCATTGAAACCCAGGCTAATGAAATTCTTTTAGGTGCATTAGCAGCTCCTTTTAAAGGAATAGTTCATCCCAAAATGAAAATTCAGTCATTTAACTCAACTATATGTCAGTTGAAGCTCCACAGAAGTAGGTATGAAAACCAAACTCACAGATTTGGCCCCCGTAGTTCCATTTTAACCTTCTTCCTAATTATTGACGTTAATGCGGCGTTAAAAAAAAAGCATAAAATGTCCATCAAACAGCTAATCCAAGTGGTAGCCGAACAATTGGCACTGTGGGTCCAGAATTCCAATATTGACCTCATCATCTCCTGTATTTTCTTCACTGACAATGCTTTGTTTGAGAACGTGCCAGCAGTTAGGTCCATTCTGCGTGCACTTTAATAGTTTGGACAGGGACTAACTTGGTGTGTACTCACTGTTTGGGCAAACTTCAGTGGAGTTTCCACTGACATGGAGGTGAGTGGTTAATGACCGAAGTTTCATTTTGGGGGTGAACTATTCCTTTAAGGCAGGGTGACCCACTCCACCTAATCAACTGGAAGGGGAACTCTGGGATACATCAGGCCTTTTAAATGAAGAATTCATTTACAAAAAACAAAGTTGAACAATTAAATTAATTAAATAAATTGAATGTGCAAAGAAAAGCACTGTAGCTGTGGTCAGGAGAGAGGGATGAGTGACCTCCATCATGTCAGAGGTAGACACCACTGACTGGCTGACATGCTATATTTAGTAAAAGCCCAATATAATAATAATAATAACTTTATTTATATAGCACCTTTAAAAACAGAGTTTACAAAGTGCTTTGACAGACAAAATAAAAGCAGAATACTCAAATTATGAATTTAAAAGGCAATAAAACAATAATAAACAGGGATTAAATTCATAGGAGGACAGAGGTGGAAAAGAGCAAACATTCAAGTAAATAGTGGTATAATCGTAGGATGAAAACCAAAATAAATAAAATAATAGAACAAAAGTAAGATAAAATTAAGATAGACTTAAGATAAAAGACATAAAAAGACAATAGAAAGAAGATAAAAAGCCGATAAAGAGACAATAAAAAGCTGATAAAAGATAAAAACACGATAAAAAGACGTCATCACATAAAAGCAAGTCTATAAAAAAGGGTTTTAAGAAGTGATTTAAAAGAAGTCGCTGATTCTGCTAGCCTTATCTCCTCTAATATACTGGTCTAACCCTAAAAAGCGCATATGTGAACGTACAATGGCGTGTGCGGGCAGACCGAACAGAAACACACTCCCACTCCTTCACGCTCTCGTGCAAAAAACAGATGAATCTCCCCCACTCTGACCCGCCCGTTAAGCATCTGAACGGAGAGTGCTGCGCGCGCGGGGGGGGGTGTCGGGGGGGGGGGGGGGGTGTCGGGTGGTGCTGATCCGGAGGAGCTGTTGACTCAAGTCAGCGGTGTGGAGGAGAGCGACGAGTGAGCCGAGGTGTTAACCCTTCACACTCAGGGTCGGGTGGTTTAAGGTTGAAGGATGTGACTTTAAAAGCAGACTCCAACTCTGCAGGTTTTTTGGGAGGGTCTGAAAGAACAGGACCCCCTCTGGCCCCCCTCAGGTTTCAATGAGTATCATCTGTTTTCCCTTGTGCAGCCTGAGGCCCATTGACGGCTCATTGCCGCTGTCAGGGGGGGCCCGGGACTGCGGCTTTTACAGACCAGGTCCCCGACATCTACGGCTGTCTGTAAAAAACAGCTGTAAAAGACCGATGCACAAACAACAAGTGCTTTTAACTAGGCAGAGCACTGGCTTGTTTGTGTGTTTAATGGCGCAGTGTTATAGTCTGGTAAAACCTCTCCATGTGTGCTTCGTCCATGTCGGAGCGTGAGAATGCCTCCGAGCTTTATTGCTGTTTCTTTAGCTTGTGATATTTTGGTTTGGTGCATTTATTATGCAGCAGATATGTTTAGTGTTCCTTTTGTGATGCCTGGTTCAGTTTGATGAATGATGTAAAATATCAAATTGTGTTATGTTGGACTGTTCATATCAGGGTTCAATACTATTGGATTGAAGCTGCCCATAGTCAATATTCAGTATCCATAAATTGAACCATTACATGTTCATACTAAAAATGCTGAAATGAAGTGTTTCTCTCAAAATTGTATTATTGTCAGGGTGGAAAAGCCTCTGAAACAGCACTAAAACTTTTAATTTAAATCCAGGATAATAATCACTAAAACTACTACTGCGACTGCTACTACTACTACTAATAATGTATATGTAATACTACATATAATACATAATAACGTGTTTGGAATCTGATCAAAATGTTGCATTAGAATCAATTCAGATTAAGGGCTTCCAATAGACAACAAGTGTAGTATTGATCAATTCTACAATAAATATATAATCAAGCAAACTACATCATAGCCATCTTATTGGAGGTGGACGTCATAACTGGACGATATCCGATTTCCAATAAAAGGCAAGTCCCTGCTAAATCCTCCATGCAATTTAAATGAAAAGCCAGCATCACATCAACAAGAGCGAGATGTAAAACCCATCCGCATGGCTCCACCCTGCAGGTTATCTAGCTGTGAACAGAGCTCTGGATACCATGCCCAGGAAACAGAAGTTCACAGATAATATTTGGACTGTGTGACAGGAGCAAACCCCCTGCAGCGCTCTGATTGGATGCCTGCTGCTCTCCTGACCTCTGACCTCTGGAAAGATCGCTTCCTATTGTTGGCTGTCAGTCACGCTGTGATCCCCTGGTGGTTAAATATCCTGTGCTGGGAGCCACTTAGGCCCAGAATGGAGTGTTTTGATGAGGGATTTTTAAACTCACTGTCCACTAAAATACTTTTATGAATGATAAACCAAGAAAAGTACACTTCTATTACTAGTTTAAGCCATCTAGCAGAGGAAGAGAATGTGATTACAGATGAGGAATGATCCGAGTTTGATCATGTCTTTCGTTGTGCATGGGCAATTTTACAGTCTCGGATCATTCCAAGCTTATTCCTGTTATTTGGGATTTAGATGGAATATTGGAATATCTCCATCATTGTTCTTGAATGTTGTTGTGTTTGGCAGGTGGAGAAGCAGAGAGCAGATCTAACCAGAGAACTGGATGACCTCACTGACCGACTGGAGGAGGCCGGAGGTGTTACGGCCTCTCAGGTAAACTAGTAAAAATGTAAACTACACCCTTCTTATCGGCATAAATCACAAAGCGGGGCTGCGACACAGTAGCTTTAAATTCAAACCTCTAAACTCTAACCCCTGCGTACCATTAACAGATGGAGGTGAACAAGAAGCGGGAGGCGGAGCTGCAGCGTCTGAGGCGGGACCTGGAGGAGTCCTCCGTCCAGTCGGAGGCGCTGGCCGCGTCGCTACGGAAACGGCACGGCGACGCGATGGCGGAGCTGGGGGAGCAGTGCGAGGGCCTGCAGCGGACCAGGGCCAAGCTGGAGAAGGAGAAGCAGAACCTGAGGATGGAGGTGGAGGACCTGGCCGCTTCCCTGGACACGCTGCAGAAGGCCAAGGTCAGAAAGCTCTGAGGAATCAAGTAGTGAGGTTTATAACCAGTCAACTGGGTCAGCTTTGACTCTCACAAACTATTTCCTTTCTGATCAGTGAACATTGTTGTAGGGTTATGTGCCTTTTCCGGGGAAAAGAGTACATATGCTAGAGTATGTATTTCTAGTATACAGTGATGTAAGAACACAAAGGCTGGTGAACTTTGACAACAAATTATGATTTTTATTTCCTCTTTTCAGGCTATTTTTTTCAAATTTTTCTTGCATCAAATGAAAACCTGTTAAATTAAAGAGTCTTTTCCCTTTTATTTGGATATAGTAACCAGCAAAATCAAGGTAAAAATGAAAGGTTATGAAACAAAAGGCAACTCAAAAACATCTAGGTTGCATTATAATCGGGGGTTGTAGATTGTGTTAAGATTAAACTAATCATATATAATTCCAAAGCACAAAGCTAATTTGCCTTCACCTGAAATCACACTATTTCCCTTGATTCATTATTGGAAGAAGCCTTGAGGCTGCAGATATTCATTATCTCACAAGAAAACGCATTGATCAGGTAACTCATCCTGCGACCCCCCCCTCCCTATAAGAGCCTCAGGTTGAGATGCACTGCTGTTAATATCATCTCTGCTGGTGTGTGTGTGTGTGTGTGTGGCTCTGCAGGCGTCCACAGACAGCCAGCTGAAGAAGCTGGAGGAGCAGCTGTCGGACGCCCACAGCAGAGGAGACGACCTGCAGAGGGCGCTCACAGAGGTCACCGTGGCCAAGAACAGACTCACAGGTACACAGACGCACCCAGGCAGTTACATTCAGTCAGAGAGAGAGAGAGAGAGCAAGAGAGAGAGAGAGAGAGAGAGACGGTTTAGCAGCATATTAGTGATTCAAAGGATGATGTTGTGATTGGTTATTTGGATAAATATTAAGTCCTTTCCTTAAAATACTCTATGTAATTTTATTTGTATTGATGTGTACTATTTCTAACCAACAGTAATGATTCAAAATACTATGCTGTGATTGGTTAATTGGACTAATGAACCCATTGTATCCACCTGTGTAGTGGTTCTTTTGTCCTGCAGTAAAGTGCTGTGTATTGCGAGGCAGTGTGCATGGAATCTCTCCTTTCTATTCAGATCTGACAGCATAACAAGACTTTTACTTTGTTCCAAATAGCCAGAGGCCATCCATATTTGCCAATCCAGTGCAGAGCAATGGGGAAACAGACACAGATTTGATCATAACTTACTGGAAAAGGAATCATTTACAGTCTGTTTAGTAGATGGAGTTTTCCAGTGTTAGTGGAATGGCCTCGAATGTCCTTGCAACCTGCAGAAAATATTTTCTATGAAGTCCAGTTGGCACGAAGCCTTTTTGAATTTTATAATGTACATGATGTAATCCACATCTGCAGCTGTAACCAAACAGGAAATTACAAAAAACCACACTGCATGCTTGATAACAGGTTCTTTATTTAGCCCACAGTGGGCATGTCAGTGCTGGTGCATTGCTATATGTCTATGTACTGATGTTACACTGTGTGTTTGTTATGGATGTTCTCCTGTGTGCTGTCAGCTGACAATGCGGACCTGAGTCGACAGCTGGAGGAGGCAGAGGGCAGATCCAGCCAGCTCAGCCGCTCCAAGACTCTGGTCCAATCACAACATGAAGATGTGAAGAAACAACTGGACGAGGAGGTCAAGGTGTGTGTGTGAATGAAATAATGCTGTGTGTGTGTTTTGAACTCAAAATGGAAAGATTTTTCAATATGTACCTCAGCATCAGAATGTGACCAAACGCCACGAAACCAAGGCTCATTTAACTTTACAGGAGGCCCCACATCAGAAAACCTTTGATCAAAATGCACTTTTTTGATTCAGTCATTAATAATAATTGATTGACCCACAGAACTTTATTTTAAGTTCTAGTCAAGATCCCAAGGTTTCCAAAGATACCAAAATATGTCATGCTGAATTACATGGAAATGATGCACAGGACATCTAGGTTTTTTCCATTTGATGTAATGGTGCAGCCATAAAAAACAGTGTCTTAGGTTTGAACATTTCAGTTAATGTAAGCATGATATAGATTCAATAAAGCGTTGCAATAAGCAGATACAGAACATGTATGTGACAGTATGGAAAAGTGTTTTAACTTTGATGCTACTTAAGGGGAAATTTACGGGGAAAATCAGAATTCAAGGTGAAATATTCAATCCCAAGACCATTTTTCACATCAAATGGAAAAAGCTAGATATCTTGTGCATCATTTATACACATGTCCCTGTAATTCAGCATGACATATTTGGTATCTTTGGAAACCTTGGGATCTTGACTAGAAATTCAAATCAAGTTCTGCGGGTTTGAACAAAGCGCGGCCTCATAACGTGCGTTTTGTACTGATGGACCCTGTTGTCTCCTGTCCTTGGCAGTGCAAGCAGGCGTTCAGCAGCAGCCTGAGCTCGGCGCGGCAGGAGTGCGAGGTGCTGAGGGAGCAGCTGGAGGAGGAGCAGGAGAGCAAGCTGGAGCTGCAGCGCCTCGTCTCCAAGCTCAACAGCGAGGCCACGCACTGGAGGGCCAAACACGAGGCCGACAGCATCCAGCACGCCGACGAGCTGGAGGAGGCCAAGTGAGCTGGGGGGGAGGGAGGGGGAGGGGATGTGGGTGTGGGTGGGGATGTCAGGATATTTCAACAAGAAAACACAATATTCCACTCCAGCAGAAGTCTCCCGTTCATTGCAGTATTATTTAAAGTAATATTAAAGTATCCACATATTGTAGTGTTTCTACTACCACTATTACTTTGACTACTACTCCTACTACTACTACTGCTACTACTACTACTACTAATAATATACTGTATTTATATAGTATTTATCTAAAAGTAGAGTTTACAAAATGCTTCATAGGAAGGCATAAAAACACAAAAATAAAATATTAAGGCACATAAAAAAAATAAGAAACTAATTGAAAAGGGAAGTGGTTAAAGATAAAAATCTATACATAGAATGAAATAAGATGGAAAAAAAAAGAATAGTAATAATAGTAAAAGAAACTCCATACTGTTACACAGACAAATCTTCTATAAAGCAGTGTTTCTTGCACAATTGGTTCATGATCATTATTTAAACTCTGTGACACTGAAACTCTCCATTGAAACCAACAGAGATTAAACTCTTTAAGGTAGAGTGACAATTTCTGCATTCAATTGTAAGGGAAAACATGCATTCACCTTATGTACACTGCAAAAAAAAAGTGCATCTTAACAGGTCATTCTATCTAACAGTGAGTCTACAAATCTTGGTAATTTCACATGTTTCCAATGCAAATCAACTTCTTTCTAAAATTTTCTTGAATATAGTGACATAACTATATCTTGTGTACTGCATCTGCTGTATCTCTACTGGTACTTTATATCTGCCTTATTTCAAGATATTACCACTACTGCATTGGAACCCAGTGAAATGATCTTACCCCACTGACAGATGCTCTCACTTGTTTCCACATTACTCTCTAGCAGCATTTTGTTCTGTATCTCACTGTTCCAAATAATGTGCGCCCGCCCCGGCAGGAAGAAGCTGGCGTCCCGGCTGCAGGAGGCCGAGGAGGCAGTGGAAGCCACCCAGGCCAAGTGCTCCTCCCTGGAGAAAACCAAGCAGAGGCTGCAGGGAGAGGTGGAGGAGCTGTGCATGGACCTGGAGAAGGTATGGGACACGTCACACGATTAAGATGCTGCTGTCCCCGCACACTTCTCTTTCTTATTGTCCCTCACTATATCGTCATCTCCCCCCCCCCCCCCCCAGGCCAGCGGCTGCGGCCAGGCTCTGGACAAGAAGCAGCGGGTCCTGGAGAAGCAGCTGGGCGACTGGCGGCAGAAGTGCGAGGAGCTGGTGGCGGAGGTGGAGAGCTGCCAGAAGGAGAGCCGGCTGCACGCCACCGAGCTCTTCAAGCTCAAGACGGCCCACGAGGAGGCGCTGGAGCAGCTCGAGGCCCTGCGCCGGGAGAACAAGGCCTACCAGGGTACGGGGTCTCTCCACGTGGGGGGGGGCCGGGGACCACCCAGGGGTCCTTGATGAACTGTTAAACTTCAGCATTATTTCATTTACAAGTTGTTAAGACAATTAGAGAATGTAGAAGAATGACTGTTTTGATCATAGTTTCACTGTTATTTCTCTACCTACAATACAGATAAGTCATGGAATTCTGGGCAAAATCATATCTAGAAATGAAACTAGAGGGTTGAGTTTGTGTGACTGGCCTCTCTCCCTGTGGCAGAGGAGGTAGCGGACCTCACAGACCAGCTGTCGGACGGGGGGAAGAGCGTCCACGAGCTGCAGAAGGCCAAGAAGAAGATCGAGATGGAGAAAGAGGAGCTGCAGGCCTCGCTGGAGGAGTCTGAGGCCGCATTAGAGGTGCAGGACCTGGTTTCACTGCTTCTGCCTGTTAGCTGGGATGGGTGGGATGCTTTGATGCTCGTAACCTTATAGGAACAGTGTGCATGTGTTTGCTCTCGGTTCACCTTAATGTCAACTTTCATCACATTTAACACAGTGAGTCTGTCTATCGACAACTCTGGTTTGTCCACCCTCATCCACAATTCATTGTAATTCTTTTCCTCCCACTTTTCTTTCTTTGTACCTTTTCTTTGTTTTGCTCTGTTTGTTTTGATTTCTTTGTTTGTTTGTTTCCATTTCTTTGTTTCTATTTTTTTATTTGTTTGTTCAATGTCTTTGTTTGTTTCGGTTTGCTTCTGTTTCTTTTTTCTTTCTTTGTGTTTTTGTTTCTGTTTATTGCTTCTATTTTATATTTCTGTTTCAATTTTTTGTTTGTTTGAGTTTGCTTCTGTTTCTTTGTTTTTTCTTTCTTTCTTTTATTTTTCTATTGGCTTTGTTACTGTTTGTTCAGTTTGTTTGTTTCTTTCTTAAATTTTTTCTTTTTCTGTCTTTGCGTTTTGTTTCTGTTTCTTCCTTTATTTTTGTCTGCTTGTTTCTTTATTTTTCTTTCTTTGCATTTTTGTTTCTTTTTCTTTGTCTCTTGATCTGTTTCTTCCTCCCCCCCCCTCTCTCTCCCAGGTGGAGGAGACCAAGGTGCTGAGGCTGCAGCTGGAGCTCTCACAGGCTAAAGGCGACCTGGAGCGCAGAGTCCAGGAGAAGGAGGAGGAGATGGAGGCTGCCAGGTACCTCCGCTTCCTCAGACCAGTGACTACTTCCTCATCTACTGGACTAACACTCTTTGACACTCTTAACTTAACTCTTTCTCATCCTCTCCTCCATCTGCCTTTATTCCTTTCGCAAAGTCGTGGTACATAATCTTTAGAGGTAAGACCTTTGAATGCAGCCTCACTGTCTTTAGACCGATGTGCATCTCTGGTCATCTTTCTAACTCCTCTCCCTCGCCTCCTCTGTCAGAAAAAGCCACCAGAGGGCGCTAGAGTCCCTGCAGGCCAGTCTGGACGTGGAGGTGAAGGGCCGGGCCGAGGGACTGAAGCTGAAGAAGAAACTGGAGGCCGACATCAACGAGCTGGAGCTTCAGGTCGACCTGCTCACCAAGAGCAACGGCGAGCTCGGCAAGACCGGCAAGAAGATGCAGCAGCAGATTAAGGTTTGTCTACAGCGGTGGTTTAACTCAATGAGACTTCTTCACCGCTTCCGCACCTCACGTCTCGCCCCCTCCCCCTCTGTCCCAGGAGCTGCAGGCTCAGCTGGAGGAGGAGGTGCGGAGCCACGAGGAGCGCCGGGAGGAGCAGGCGGCCATGGAGCGCCGCTGCCTCCTGCTGGCCGGCGAGGGCGAGGAGACGCGCGGCGCCCTGGAGAACGCCGAGAGAGCCCGCAAGGCCCTGGAGACCGAGCTGCAGGAGGCCAGCGACAAGTACGGAGACCTCAACAACCAGGTGATCTGGGGTTTGACCCGACTTGTCTGGGACCGAAGCTTGGTCTACTTTTGTCAGACTAAACTAAAATGTAATAGAGACTGAAAATACTCTAGACTGTCACCAGGTACCACATGAAGACGGACTTATTTCAGCTGCCTGTTAACTGTCTTTGGTCCCATATCTGTCTCCTCAGTTCCAGTCGGCTCTGAGCGGGAGGAGGAAGCTGGAGGTGGATCTTCAGGCCCTGCAGCAAGAGCATGAGGAGCTGCAGAGCGAGCTGAGAGGATCCACTGACAAGGCCAAGAAGGCCAGCTGTGAGGTAAACCAGATGCAGGACAATAGATTTCACTTGTCATTCCATAGCGGTTGAATTTTGTTATATATATGGATATATATGTGGTTTGATTGTTGCAGTCGGCGCGCGTGGCGGAGGAGCTGCGTCTGGAGCAGGAGCACACGCTGCACCTGGAGAGGGTGAAGAAGGGCCTGGAGGCCCAGATTAAAGACATGAGCAGCAGGCTGGACGAGGCCGAGCAGATGGCTCTCAAAGGAGGCAAGAAGATCATCCAGAAACTGGAGGGGAAGGTACAGACACAGACACAGACACAGACACAGACACAGACACATACAGATGTGGTAGCCAAGAGAAGTCTTGTGTGACTGGAATCCCAGGACTGATTGAGATACTGTGGGGTGGTGGAAGTGAACACTCTCCCCTCCCTCAACAACTACCATTGAGGTGCCCTTGAGCAAGGCACTTAACTCATAGCTGCTCCAATGGAAATGCGCGGTGGCAAACAATACACTGCAAAAAATGTGCATCTTAACATGTCATCTAGTCTCATATTTAGTCTTAAAATCATCTTATTTTCTTAAAACAACTTGCAAATGAGTTGACTTGACAATTCAACTTGTTTCCACTATAGTTTCACTTGTTTCAGGAGTTCTCTAGAAGAAACTGTTAATATCTTGAAACAAGGCAGATCACTCCACCAGTATAAAAAAAAAAATTATACTTCAAAAAAATTCTTGAAACAAGTTGATTTGCATTTGAAACAAGGGGAAATATCTCTTGTTTTAAGAAAAATAAGATTTTAAGATTCCATAATAGATTAAATGACTGAAGATGGAAGAAGATGGATATTTTTTTTTACAGTGTAGAGGACTGTGGTTTTACTGGGCAGCTCCCAGGTCTTAATGTGTATGTATGTGTAAATATAGGTATATGTGTGTATATAGTGAAGCAGGGTGTTACTGGAAAACAGTATGTGTTCTCAGTCGTCGTTTCCTGGATAAATAAAGGATAAACACACATACACACACACACACACACAAAAGAACTACAATCAGAGAGGTGTCGTGCATCTGTGTGCAGGTGAAGGAGCTGGAGCTGGAGCTGGACTCGGAGCAGAAGCGGCACGCCGAGACGGTGAAGACGCTGCGGAAGAACGAGCGGCGCCTGAAGGAGCTGCTGTTCCAGTCGGAGGAGGACCAGAAGAACCAGCAGCGGATGCAGGAGCTGGTGGAGAGGCTGCAGAACAAGATGAAGGCCTACAAGAGACAAGTGGAGGAGGCCGTACGTCTCCTTACCTCTCTGAACCCCTTTTACCTTCCTATACATGTCTTTCGCTGTCACTGGATGATGCAGGCATGTTTAATCCAGGGATTTAGTGGGAAATAAACCCCACTGAATCCCAGTTTACCTAGTGTAAGGCGGATTTAAGTCAAGTCAAGTTTATTTGTATAGCTCTTAATCGCTGTTACAGTCTTCAAAGGGTTTCAACGCCCACATTTAAAAAAAAAAAATGCAAATGAAAATGAAACCCAACCTTAGAATCTCAACTGAGGATGAGGAAAAACTCCCATGAAAGTTAAATGAGGATACGGCTTTTCTTAGGGAGAAAGCATAAATTGATGCTTTTCTCAAAATACATATTTTTTTCTACAGTGGTGATTGTTTTCCTTATGATTATCACTGACTGATGGTCCTAGTTCACCGGTAGTAAGCATTTGGTTCATTTGAGTTCAGCTAGGGATGCCAAATGGCGCCAGTGAAAGAAACCCATTTCTTAATATCTAACCCTTCAACAGCCATTGTTTTGTCTGTTTTCATCTCACACACCGTTCTTATGGCAGGAGGAGCAAGCCAACATGAACCTGGCCAAGTACAGGAAGACGGTCCACGAGCTGGACGATGCCGAGGAGCGGGCCGACATCGCAGAGTCAGCGCTCACCAAGATCAGGACCAAGAACCGAGGCAGCTTCGGCAAAGGATACTCCTCTGTGAGTCCCGTAAACTACACTTACTCATAGTCATATTGCCATAACATTAGTTTACTAACTGCTGTTCAACTAACTGCTGTCGCCTTGCAATACTGAGATCAGTAAAAAAAAAAACCTGTGTGCAAAGTGCAGTAAGTGGCAGTCGTATCATGTGTGCAAATTTAGCAAGTGAATGGCGTATGGAACAAAAGAGTTCTCAGTCCTGGTAGTCTTTAATTCAGGGACTAGACAGGTCAGGATACTGTTGGCTTTTCTCACTACTTGTTTTTCAAATAGCTGTTAGCTGCTCCTGTTGCAGCCTTCACTATGAAGCCTGGATTTGTTTGCCACATTCAGGTTCCCAAACCAGGTTTTCATATAGAAAGCATAAGCAAGGCATAACTAAATAAGACTTTATTTTCCTTACGGAGAATAGTGTCTGTCTTTTGGTTTAGACCAGTGCTTCCCAACCTTTTTCCTTAAGGGACCCCTATTCTATCACTGAGTAAACAGACGACCCCTGACGAAGTGACATATTTTATGGATATTTCATATTATATTCAATGCATAACAATAACAGCACAGGACAAATGATAACTGTACAATTAACCCAAATAGTGAACGCAATAACTGCAGGAAGTTTGTGTAAAACGAGCAATTTGGATGAATATTGAGCAGATTATGTGAATATTGCATCAGAGATTAGTTTTCCTGATATTTTTAGGAACGTTTTATACAATTCTCTGTATTATTTATTTTTTAACTAAAATACATACTTATTTCTGAAAAATATTAAATATTTCGCAAATTCAGTGTTTTCTTCTCCCTGACGCTCGGCCGTTGTTCTGTTAGCTCTTTGGTTGTTTTAAATGTGTACTTTTCTAATGCAAATAACAACTACATTAAGTTCTTTTCTTCACAGAAATTAATGAAATGTTGAGATACACAGTATATATATATTTTTTTTAAGTTTTCTTACACCCCTTAAAACCAAGCCTTCTTGGTTTTAAGGGGTGTAAGAAAACTTAAAAAAAATATTGCGACCCCTCGTGAAGCTTTGGCGACCCCTAGTGGGGGTCTGGACCCCCAGGTTGGGAACCAGTGGTTTAGACACATTTAGTTGAAGGAAGCTGCTGTCAGACCAGTTGACAAAGTCATTCACCACTGGCCCATGCCCCAACTCCCCTTCCTGCAACAGACTAGTATCATCAGCATACTTAATAATGTGACTGGCTTTGAGCCCTCAAGATGCCAAGAAGATGATATGATTGTCTGATACTGAGCCCTCTATCTCTCTCTCTCTCTCTGTGTGTGTTTGCAGGGTTACAGCACACCGTACCCCGGCCTGGTCCGGTCGCCCAGCTCTGCGGGGTCGGAGGGCAGGGGGGAGAAGATCCTGAACGACGACAACGAGTCCGTCAGCTCCCTCATCCCGGCGTATCTCAACTCCCTCAAGAAACTCATGATCGAGTAGGAAAACACAGCGATAAGATAAGTGACCACCAGGATTACAACTGCAGTTCTTTACAGGTGCTACGTCATTCTAGCTCTTATGTCATTTTGGTATGAAGTTTTCAAATTTCAGAGCACATCAACATTCAGTGGCCTGTTTGTGTTTACTGTACATTCCCACTGAATTGTATCTAAAATGTACTCACTCATTTTTGTCTGTTTAATAATAATAGTTTTAAAGCTCACGGCTCTAATATCAGACTCCAGCTTTAATCCAACAGTTTTATATCCAGTTCACTTCATAATGTAATATTTGTATGTAAAAAAAAATAGATTGAATATGAAAACTTGGTACTGTAAGGCAAAAAGTGTTCCAAATTCCCACTCTTTTTTTTTGCCCTTTGAATGTGTCTGACCAACTAAAATTAGTGCCACCAGTTGTAGGTGGGTTATTTAGTGACTTAATATGAAATGCAACGACAATGTATTCTACCTAAATAATTTGATACGGTCAAAGTTTATCACTTGCTGAACTTTTAATCAAAAATTGTAACGAGGCTTGACCGAACCATTTTATTGTCGAATGTGAAAATGTGGTGTTTTTTTTTTTTAAAGAAATAAAAACTTTTTCATTATCACTTCCAAATTTTCCATCTCACGTTCATGTCCAGTCATGCTGTAATATGAAACTGGAAAGACAGAGTTTTAACATATGTATTTTCATTTTATTAATGAAAAATGCCAACCTTTTTGCAATTAGCGTACAAAAATGTCTCACTCCTCTCCTCTCAATGGTCCAGTGATACTGAGCAGCAGTAACACTGGACCAGATACAGCTGTGAAAGACCATTTTGTACAACATGAAGCTTCTGCAGGCAGCAGCACTGACACTGAATCCAACTCGAGCGGAATATGACTGACTCATATTTCCAGGAGCTGCAGAATATGCTTATTCAAGAGCGCTGTCATTTCTATTGCATATAGAAAAAGACACATGGTGTGGAATTCATATCATATATTATCTGTACCAGCTTTCTGTGTAGCATCTGCTGAAGATTCCACTATGTTACTCTATTTTACATCCTTCATTCTAGCCACTTCTATAGCAAATCACACATCTCATGTATTTACATCAGGAATCTTCTCATAAACACTTTCAATTCCAATAGTAGCCAAAAGAAGCGTAACAAGTAAACTCAAATTAATCGACTCTCTCTCGAACACTCAATCCATGTTAACAACAATCTACAGTATATTCAATAAAAACAATTTGGGTATAAAGTGCAATTGGCTAATTAATAATTCTTATAGGAATGATGGAACAGCAATGAAGGAAGTGAGATTGAACATTAGATCTAGATCCTTTTTTCCAGATGTGATGAATGAGCAGACACCATATTTACCGATGAGATGTGGTCAGATTTGCAATTTTAGAGCATGCAGAATTTAACAATAACTGCACATCGTGTATACTAGTATTGTAATACTTTTGGTCAGAATGCATTTTGCTGATTCATTAGCAGCATCCGTTAAATCATCTTTGCCAACAATTTACAGTTATGAAGTGTATCTATACACGACTGAATTAGAATTACCTCACAGAGCAGAAAGCACACACAAACAGCCGCTTTGTGCCGCTGCGTACACATAAAACTATTTCATATTTACAGGTATGAAATGTTCACCGTTGCCCCATCTTGGTGCTTCTTGATCGCTCGCCTCACCTGAGAATCCGCTGGCACAGGATTCAGATTCTCGTCGTTTCCGTTCTCTTGTGCGATGTGCCAAGGTTGCATAACGCTGAATATCTGACATCTTAATTCATCCATAAGTTCTCACAAAATCCCCAAAATGCTGTCATCGCTCCCAGCAGTAGTCAGCGGGCGCCGACCGATCGTCTCTCAAGTTCCTTAGGAGTCAAACGCTGATGCTCCCAAAGCCCAGAGAGATGTAATCCACCGTTCCAGGGTCAGTGTGTGCATGTCTGTGTGCTCTGGGTCGAAGACGGCACGGAGGTTAGATCTCTATGTCCACCGGCCTGATCTCTCCGGTCTTGTGCTCCCGGACCCACAGCTCCCGGTCTTTGGCCGGGTCCACGCTCTGCAGCAGCTGGTCCACCGGCTCCATCGTCTGGACACACAACAAAACAGCAGTCAGTTTGGCGTCAAAAATATCCCAACATCTCATTTGCTTGCCTCTGTTTGGATGATAACCTCACATTTATCTCTTAGAAGACCTGAATATGGAATGAAATTTGTCCAGTGACTAAATTGCAATCTGAGAGAAACTGAACCAATGGAAATATCAAATTGGAAATATCAAATTTATTTGCATTATTTCAAATTAAAATGTTCAATTTCGTGATCCTACATTTCTTGGCATTATAGTAACAGGACAAAATTCATTCCATACCTGAAGAGTCGAGGCTAGGAAATAAGTGCAGATTTATCCTGATCACACTTAATGTGTTAAATGCATTACTTTCCAATGACGTTCATTCATTTCAAAGAAGAGAATCTGCCACTGCTGTATCTTTCCATTGCAGATGGATTAGCAGTTAGATTTTTCTACTAATGCACTGATTATGCATGTTAAATAGAATGCATATTGTCTGTCACAGTTTTTTTACTAGCTCTCTGAAGTTTTAATGATGAAAACATTTCATTAGTGAATCGAACTTGCAATAACAATGTAAGTTGTAATACTACAATCAATCACCATGTCTACTCAGTTTCAATGCATTATGTTTCAGCCAGGGGATCAGTGTGTAGACGTCTGCACACAATTTGCAGTAACATAAATTAATCATGGATTTAGTGTCATCCCAGCCTCACAGTGAATGGAGGCCCTGCTGTTGATCACAGTGAGGACAAAGTGTGACACTCTGAGAAAAGCAACAGGAAGACGAAGGAAATTCTGCTGACTGATAAAATATTGACAATATAGCAAACATGGCATTTGTCAGATAGCCTCTGTCCATGTTAGCCACAACTATATCTATGTGAAGACAATCTGGATGTACATAAAACCTGCTTGCTTGTTGGACCTTTGTAAAGCAACTCTTGGGTTCCCTCTACTGGTGTAGAGGTGGTGGTACTAGTTTCAATTCAATTCAATTCAATTCAATTCAACTCCATTGTCCCGCAAGGGAAATTTGGCTTGCAGACAGTTTGTAGTAAAAACACTCAATAAAGACACATCACATACAGTTAAAGCATAATCAAACACATAACAAATAGTAACAACTAATATGCATATAGACCAACATCAGTTTATATGACCAGACAAGAATCAATAGCTCGATAGAGTGCAATAAAAAGTCACTGATCAGGGCATAAGGTATTGTAGCATAAGGCACTGCACCATTTCATACAAATTTAGCATTCTAACTGCAGTGGCAATAAATGAGTCCCTGGTTCTTTTACTCCTCAGGTTACACACTCTGAGGCGGGCAGAGGAGTAAATGATCTACTGGGGACTGGGGCATAGGCCTATTTGTAAAAATCAAGAACTAAATTCACTTTCTATCTGAAGGTCAGCAGAAAGCAGTTCAAAGGTCATCATGACATGGTGTAATAAACAGCTGAAGCTAGTGTGTTTTCCATGAGAAGCCTAGCCTCATCAAAAGTACAGAAGCAAGCAACTATACAATGGAGAACAACATGTTTTTTAGAAATGGGTCAGATCTACTTCTGTCAGTTGCCAGCCAGCCTTGGGCTTTTTACACGGGAGGCGACAGCCGCACGCGCCGCTCACCGTGCCTCATGTGAAGGGAAAAAATAGCTGGGTAACCATAGAAACGGCCGCAACACACAGCTGTGTAGTCTACAAGATGCTGCTATAAGATGCACTGTGTGTAAACTTGGAAATATTCTGCATTGTGCTATATTCTGGGTACACTTTAACAGCAATCTGCTTCATTTCCAACCCAATTTACACAGTTGACATTTTTATAGACATTAATGTTATTGCAGCATATGTTTCATATTTGACATTGAATCAATATAGTGTCTTTGAGCATTTACAATACAGAACCTTCAGCAGTGTTCTGTCATGGTGCAGCAACAGACACGCTTTACTAATCTGGTGAGAAAAAGTAAAATAAAGTAGACATTTATCTATTTCTTGCATGAAAAGTAATTTAGCCATAATACTACAGTGATTCCTGTATGACATCTGAATTAGAACCTTTGTTGAAATGCCTTTCTACTGACGCACACACAAACAGGAGCAAAGTGTCATTTGCAGTTCTGAATTAGACCTGAATTATTTCCCCGAACATTTTGAAATACTTCATTTTCGGATTAGCTTTATGTCACTCTGTGCCTGTCAGTGAATTGCATTTTGAGACTCCTTCCAACCCAAGAGCATCGAGGGTCCTGGATGGAAGGAAAACAGTTTCTTGACCAAGGTAAGAACAGTCACTTTGCTGAATAAACATGACCGTGCATTCACTGAGGTTGTAACCAAATGTCCCTCTCTGCAGAAACAACATGTAAAGAGGTTCCTGGCTGCGAAGCGCGGCTGTCTACCTAAAGAAAAAATCAAAGAGCTGGGAAAGTGGCTCAGGGAGGAGACCGTCTTTGTCGATTAGTAAGTAACAAAAAACTTTGATGGAAGATAAAGTATGGAGAGACAGATTCTCTGGGCAGACATTGACACATTTCATTTTCACATGTAGGTGCATTGGAATGACTGACAGGACACTGTTGGACACCCTCCAACTACTTGACTTGGTAAGCATAGTAAACAATGAGAAACTAGTGTACTTCCTGTATAGACACTGCTGCTTATCAATGAAAAGAGAGTGAGTGTTAAAGCTCTGTGTTCTACACAGGCATGGCACCAGAAACGGCTTTTGACCCTCCGAAAAATATCGGTGGAGCTTCAAATGGAGATTGAAAAGGAGCACTTCAAACGGCTCCTTGACAGAAAGGTAGAACTATTTTGTCTTGTGAAACCATAAATACTATTACTGTATATTGATGGTTGTGTAACTTGTGAATCCTTTTTTTTTTTAACCTAAAGACAACCGCTGACAGTCTGAAGCCCAAACCAGCAAAGAAGTCAGTGTTCCCCAGGGCGTCCATGGTCCAGGAAGCTGCTGTCATGACAATACTTGATGGTGTCTTGGAACATTTCATTCCATCACCTGCTGACAGAGAAAGACTGGGAACCAAACCGCTGACGGAGAATCTGCTGACCCTTCTCAGTTACTTCCCGTGGGTTCACATCACTGCAGAGGACAACATGCTCAATGCACTGTCTTGTGACAGAGACGTGTCGCTGATTGTTGAGCGAACAGCAAAAGAAGTTGATGCGATCCTGAGAAAGAACAGATCTACGGAACCTTTGGAGGCCGACTGGTTCAGGAAACTTATCGTGAACGTAGCGGGCACGGAAATCTCCGGATACCTTCTGGGTTAGCATCTGAACGGGCCAAAGAAGGCGCAGAAAACCCGAAGATGTCGGAACGTCACTGGAGGGAAAGGACAGTCAACCGTCTCTTTTGGTGTTGCCTCTAAGCAGGCCATCAGAGCAGAACAAGAAACTCCTCTACAGCTTCCCACCTCTGCTCCCCTGAGGACAACTGTCATGAACATTATAACTTAAAATGAATATTCCACACATTTCATTGGTGACTTCTACACACTGGCTTTGGAGGCTGGCTCTGAGTTGTCCATCACAGCATTCCAGGAAGCCATTTCAAAACTTCTCAGCTTTGCTCCTGCGGACTCACTAGCCTTCATCAGAGCAAAGTCAGGAAAGAAGAATTCCACGCCTTTCAAAGCTCTTGTAAGAAAGGTGGCTGCAAAGTTTGCTGCTAAACAGGATGTCAGAGCTAGCCTAGACGCCACTGCAAGACTCACCTACGCTCCTTCAGATGTTTGTGTCTCCACAAATGTAGAAGCAAAAGTGGCTTCTTTGGCTTCAAGGTATAAGATGACCATAGTGATTGACATGTATTCTGCCAAAGTGGAGCAGGATCACACTGGACCACACCCTCCCACCTCTGCACCTGTGGATCCTCAGGTCTCCACACCGGCTAAAAACAATGCTATGAAAGCAGTCCTTGGTGAGGGCGTAGAAACCGCTCTTAAGGAGGAATCTGGAGCTCCTGAAGCTGTGGCCACACTGGGTGAGTTACAGATATTGTTGATGTGAATGACACAAACCATCTGATACATTTTCAAACCGAAAAAAGTAAGCAATAGCCTATATAGAAGAACAATGATGCCATTAAATGTGGCAAAGGTAAAACAAGAGAAGATGTGAATACGGAACCAAAAAAATAGAAGATATATCGCTGCTATTATTCTTTTTCTTTTGTTTTTCCAATACAGATGGAACCGAGCCCAAAAAGACCAAGAAGGAGGGAAAGTTCAAGGCATTTTTCAAGCATCTCCGAAAGGCACTGACACGTTCCTTCAGGACCTCAGAGGCCGATCCTTGAGTACACCATGATCCCTTTGTCAAACAAATAAAAGCAAAGGAGCATATGCAACTGTGAATTTAATTTCTACTGTCCATACAGTATCAGTTGCTCTTACTGAACAACATGATATTAGTTATCAGCTAATAATTTGGATACCCTAGAGGGAATGGGATCCCAGCAACTGTAATAACCTACACTAAATCAAATATAAGTCGACGCAGGTAGACCTAATGTTTTACTACCATATATCATCAGAAAAACAAAGATGCTCTAATGATGATGTGTGAATATGAAATACCACCAGCAACTATCCCAACGGAAATGTCTTTTTACACATGCTACCCGCTAGATGGCGCTATAGGTCCAAATTACTTATCTCCAGCAGACCTTCCATGGCTATGGAAGTCGTTCAGGACAATGTGAATTAACTGAGGTCAAACCTGCTTACCAGACCTGTTCAAACTTACAACCCATTCACACATGCCCATATTTTAGTTCACTTTTAGTTAGTGAGGTGGTGGTAAATACAAAGCTAATGACATCTTAAAGCTAATGTTGTTTGACAGTGACTCAGCTATGAAAATGAGTAAAGGCAAGGGCATAACTTTGGTTTGAAGGGGGAAAATACTTAAGAATACTGATCAATAAATCAAACATGAAATGCTTTCTATTATTATGTCTAATGTCCCTATAAAGAATGGTCCTTTGTGCACTTGCTCACTGCAATGGAACCTCAAATAAATAGGCTAGTTTAATCACCATCAAGATCTTTACACATCTTGGGCACACATGGATGATTTTGGGACGATCTCCCAAAAACTTGGTGCATTGCTTTCAGCTTAAGCTGCCGAACCAGGCCACAATACAAAGGGCTACATACACAGTAGTTTTGTAGTAGTAGAGTTAAATTTGTACTTACACTTTGGTTGAACATGTCAGTCTCGTGCCGTAGGGTGGTGTACTGACACAGATGCTGCCTGATCATCTCCACCCGCTCCACCTCCAGCCTCTCCAACTCCTGCGGGGGGAGAAAGTCACTTTTCAATGCCTGAGTCAAACAAAGATGTCTGCCACTTGTCTACACCAAGCAGGAGGGCAGTAGGGTTAGTGTTCAACAATGACAAGGAATTTAGGAAGTTAGAGCAGTCAGTCACTATAGTACTTATTGTATATACACATACTCTCAGATTTTCCTCATTTGCATATACTGTATATATTTTCAGATTTTGTATATTTTCATATAAATAATTGTATTCATTTTTTCTTTGTCTCAGTCTGCTCTACTGCTCTTATAGTATTGCAACTATACCAGTTGTGTTATGTTTGATGCTCACCATTTACACTGACTTTAACAGGAACGGACACATTAGCGGGCTGTTATAGGGATCCAACCTGTGACCCTCCAGTAACTAAATGGTCTCCCAAACCACCAGACCAACCTGCCTCCCCCCCAGCAGCATACACATCCAAAACATCCAAATCAAAGGCATGGTTGCTTACCAGACTCGTGGTGACCATCTCCTCAAACCATTTGGACTGGGACTGGTTGTAGAGGTCGACGCAGCGCATCAGCTCGTCTCCTGTTAACACAAAGAAAAACAAGGTGGTTACGGATATATTACGCACTTCAGAATACTTATAAATCTGAAAGAGGATAGAGAGAGAATATTGGAAGGCGAGTGTGTGTTACAATCTGTTTTCCAGTAGTAGAGTTTGACCTGTGTAGCTCAGTGAGAAGTGTGTGGAACTAACTAACAAATAATATTCACTGTATATGTATGTCAGATTGCCATGTAATAGAAAGGTCATCTCAAAGTGTGTGGGCTGAAAGATGATGAAAAGAACTCGCACACTGGCTATGAAAGGAATAATCCAAAATAGAGACAGATGCAAAAAAAAGAAAAATATATATTTACATGACGTGCCCAAGTGTAGAAAATGGGATAGAATAACAAAAACAAGGTGCACCAACAAAAGAAAATAAGGGAGTACACACCTGTAACATATAGAGTAATTAGCCATATTGCACTAGCCAATCAGAGACTAGGCTCATAGATACTGACAATGATCATACATTTATAGGGCAAATACACAGAAGATGCAACTGTCCTACATGTAAACGGAGAGCAGTGCATCTCTAGGTGTGCAAAACACTCAAACCCTACCTGCTCATGGGAAGTTTCTCTAGATATAAAATGTAATGTAAAATGGCCATTGCGCAATATCTCCACTAGGTGGGGCTCACATCCAAATATTCACAACTAATGAGCACTACTATTCAAACACACACACACACAGATCCACATCGCCTCCACCTCACTCCGCTGATTCGATTATCCAAAACAGTCCAGACAATCTAATTGGATAGATATAGATTTAATTTTAATACCATAAGCAATGATACAAGACATGGTCTGATCTGGACTTTCATTAATATTTACTGCCTGTATCCTGCTGCCCAAAAAAAACCAACAACAACAAAAAACGAATCATCTATAAGATTAGATCAGAGAGAGGAAATTATGCTGATCATATTACCCTTCTGTTGATGACACTGAATCTTCCAGGTGGCTTAAAGTCTGCTGCTGTATCAAATTAAGACTGTATTCTTCATTTTTTTAAATTCTTCTTCTAACGCTAAATAGCTTGCGGCTCGTACGGTTTCTCAAAGTGGGGCCTGGGGACCACCAGGGGTCCCTGAGGGGGTTCCAAGGGGGTCCCCGGGCAAAACGAGGAACAGTTTATGCATTATGAATAGCATTATGTCACACCCTAGAGATTGGCACAACGGATGAGTGTTTTGATAAGTTTCACTTTACCCATTGTTCTCTCCCCACCTACAGTATAGACAGTTACATAATGGGAGATCGTGCTCTAATGTAGATCTGTTATGAAAAAGTTAGGGAATCCCCGGTGTACGGAGGCATAAATTGGTAAACGGTGTGTAGAGAGATGAGAAAGTGATAATGACTCTTTGTTGTGACCAGACAGATGCCGTGCCTTTGCGGTTTTTTTTTTTTGGCACGGGTCTCCTCTCCTGCCTCCCTCACACTGCAGTCATCACTGGCAGCCAGACACCATCAACAACTGCTGCTGTTTTTCTCCCTGGTTGCATAAGCAGCACGGAGGAGGGATGACTGTGTGTGTACGAGTCGGGGTGTGTTAGGATCAAGGATCGGTGCTTGTGTGTGTGTATATCTGTGTGTGTGTGTGTGTGAGCGTGTGGCCGTGCCTGGTCGAGTCATGACATCACACACTCCGGTGGAGGAGTCGACATCTGTTTACTCTCGAGTCACACACCTCTTAAAAAACTTTTACCGGAGCGACCTGGCTCCCTCTCATGCTGCTTTTCCATCTCAACTCTTTTCCCCCCCCTCTCACCCTTCTAACATGCGGTTGCGTTTCTACTATTTGGCTAACCCGGTTTCAAGTGAGAGAGTGACTGTGTGTGTGTGAATATGCATGGCAAAAAAATGTCCAATTTAGTTTCATAGTCAGTCTTAAAATCTTATTTTTGTTAAAAACAAGTGGAAAAATTCTGCAAATGTCGACATACTTCCACTTGTTTCCAATGCAATTTCACGTGTTTCAGGAATTTCCTTGCGCCAATATCAATATGAAATTTGGAAACAAGTGAAATTATCTCATCCGATTGGCAGATTTTTCCCACTTATTTTAAGAAAATCCAGATTCTAAGACTCAATAACAGACTAAATGACTTGTCAGGATAGAGAGTTTTGCAGCGAGACTGTGGTTTGACCGTGTGTGTCTGTGTGTATGTGTGTGTGTGTGTGTGTGTGTGTGTGTGTGTGTGTGTGTGGCTGCCAAACAGTCCCCCCAGAGGGCTGTGGAGATAGCCCACGCCCGCGCCTCTCTGTCAGTCTGGTGTGAACGCAGACTAGCAGAGCAGAGAAAGTTTCTGTTTCTGACCCCCCCCCCCACCACCACCACCACCACCACCCCCCCTTCCACTCCTCCTCCATTAGAAACTCCCCAGTGTGGCTGAAACTGCTGATAAAGCCCCATGACTCATAGAAAAAAAGACAAACACAACATCTTGGATTCACGGCTCATCTTGAGCGACTGGTCAAACAGAGGGGTTAAAAAAAAGGGGAGGGGGGGGGGGGGTTACGGCTTAAATGTCCAGTAGGTAAACATTTACCAAACTGTATTATGTTCCTGCTGTCAGAGTAATCAGATTGGTAGCGATATGGTGCGCAACCCCGGACACAAACCACCGCTGATTACCTGGAGATTTGTGATAAGGAAAAGTCATAAATCTGGGGGGGGGGGGGGGGACTTTTATAGGCTGAATGATGAAGTCCAGATGCACATAGCTGTTATACAGAGTAGCACTGCTGTGTTCGTACCGATATTGCTCTTTTATCAAATATAGGATATCAGCCAGTCAGTGTCGTCCATCTTTGATAAAGATGGAGGTTCCTCTCTGATCACAGCTGCAGAAAAAGTCTGTAAAATCTGCAGTGAAATTGTATTTTCTTAACAGACTTCATTTAGTCATTTAAGTGTTGAAAATGTCTGTAAACTAACAGTTTTCTCTCCCATTAAATAGGTGCAGTAGGTCATTCTGCCTTAAGGAGCTTAAAACCTAAAATTTTATACCCTAAAAGAATTTCATTCGCATTAGTTTCAATGGAGAGTTTTAGTGTCTAAATGCTGTGTCAGAGGCTTTTCCACCCTGGCGAGAGCACAATTCGGGCGAAAACGAATTCCAGCATGAAAAAACAGTCTAATTTCAAGTTATTTATTTAAAGCGGCCCCTCCTCCCTAAATAACAAACACCTGAGTGAGACCGCGACCCCCGCCGTGACCTGTGGTTTGACCTTTGACCCTCTCCACCCCCCGGCTCTGACCTGCTTGTGTGGATTTCCTGCGGGCCTTCTTGATGTCTTCTTCGATCTTGTTGCTGAGCTTGATCTCCAGCTGCTGAGTCTTCAGCTCCAGGTCCTTCTGTCTGTCGGCCAGAGCTTTGCGGGCCTGACAAGGGGACAAAGGACCGAAAGTGAGTGAATAAAACTTTCACAGAACTTTCACAGGCATGCAAATAAAGCACATTATACATAACTATTAAAGTTAGGAGTCATCGGAACACCAAACGTTGCTGCCTTATGACAGCCAACATGGCCGATATCTCAGCTCCTTTCCTGCTAAACGCTGAATTGTACATCAGATTAGATTAGAGGAGTTAACCAGAGGGGAAACTACTTTTTTTGTGCTCAGATGACGGATGACGTGCGACAGGATCCGCGGCCGCTTAAGGCTTCAAACCGCTACTCATTATATATATAGAAGCGGAGAAACATTCTGGGGGGGACGGGAAATGCTCGTCTACTTAGGGAAGAGATGTGGAATTTTAATCACCGGCGAGAAGATTCCTGAATTTCTGCCGCTGCCAAGTGCAAGGAGCAAACTTTATTGAATTAAGCTGGCTGTGACTTTCTCTCTCTGTGTGTGTGTTTGTGTGTGTGTACCTTCTCCACGGCTGCGTAGCGGCCCACCAGCTGCTTCCGTAGGTCGGCGATGTGGTGGTCGAACCTCTTCATGTCCTTCTTGAAGTTGTCTCGGAACGTGAGCAGGGGCTTCTCCACCTCGCTCTGGAGCTGCAACACCCCAAACAAAAGCAAACAGCGGAGCACTCGTCACCTTTTCAGTTCGCATGCAAACACAAATTTCAGGAAAACGGAGATCAAAGCGTTGCACTCGGCAGCGAAAGCGGTGTCAAGTAAGAGCTTGTTGATCCGACGGAGCTGTCAGAGACGAAATAATCAATTCGCCTCTTCCCTCGGATGAAAACGAAGTAGATCAGTATCGTCTTTGACTCTCGGCTTATTAAATTCGGTTGCGCGGTGTCATGCGAGGACAAGAAGTTTATGACGGGACAAACAGAGAAAGGAATGCCTCTGAAAAGTCATTTCCATTCAAAACTGCAATTCTATTCTATTTCCCCAGTGTGCAGTAGGATGGAAAAATAACTAATGATTCAATATATAGCGTGCCGCTGAATTTCAATGCGGTGTCATTCAGTGATCCTGAAGCATCGTGTTCGCTGTCCAAAAGTGTGCGCGACTTTTGATTACTTTGAGTTGTCTGACATCTGAAAAGAATAAATATGGAGGGAGAATCATATAAATCTAGATGCACTCTTGTGTACGGTGTCGTGTGGTAACAGTGTTCAAGTCATATTGTTTCCTTTCCCAGTAACAAGTAGTGGAACAAATTACTATTTCAGCCCCGGTAATGATAGTACAATTATCGCATTTGTTATTGCAAACCCTCGAAATGTCAGATTGAAGATGAATTATCCAAA
This sequence comes from Centroberyx affinis, assembly GCF_046629955.1. Taxonomy (NCBI): domain Eukaryota; kingdom Metazoa; phylum Chordata; class Actinopteri; order Beryciformes; family Berycidae; genus Centroberyx; species Centroberyx affinis. The sequence goes on along the minus strand of NW_027279097.1, from coordinate 10,532 downwards.
AATCCCGATAAGGCCCCGTTCACTCCAGTTCGTTTTCGTCAGCATGTCATCATCCTCTCGCTCTGAGCTAGTTTAGAAATGAGAAATGATAGAAAAGTTGACTTTGGGGTGAAAGTATTCCCACTAGTTTGATTTTACGGAGCCAAAACACAAGAACATTGGCCATCGACGCCGTTTGGCTTCCTGGGAACTGACTTGTCCCGATTTTCTTGAAGGCAACAGAGGGTTTTGGGGCTGTAAAGAGGATCAGAAAAGTAAAATGTGTAACAAATGACTGGTCATATCGTGATTCTATACAAGGCACTGTGGTAGAGGTCTATAATGATTCAGATCTACAACTCCCTCCCTGTAGCTGCATTAGAGGCCATCCTTCATTTCCATTCATATCCTTCGCTCTCCTCCCTAAACCTGGAGCAGCGCCGCACATCTGTGCATCTCCGTTCCCCCGGAGGATAACATCACCGCCGCGGTTTCCTCCTGCCGTCCAGCTGTAATCACGGCCTCTTTCCCTCTTCTTCCCTCTCTTTATCTCCAGCTCTCCGCCAAGATAAACTCGCCCCGCACTTTTCACAGCGTCGACCCGCGGCATGAGTCTCAATTAAGAGCAATTAAACTCGCTTTTTTAGGGATTATATGCATTTAGCTGAAGCCCTTATCCAGATTGAGTGTGTATGGGAACTCCGTCTTGCTCAAAAACGCTTTAACAGGACAAACCTAAGACCTTTCCAGTTACGGGACGGTCTCCCTAGCAACTCGCATGCGACCCTGCTACCCAGTGCAGAGGAGAGAAACAGCAGATTTGGGAGAGAAGGGGAAATGAGACATGACACGCGATGAAAAGTATGAGCCAGATTCAAACCCGCAGCGCTGACTGTACATGGTATGCGCTTCAGCCCGCAGAGGCATCAGGACCCACTTTACTATGTAAAAACATCTCAGCAGATTCAGGTCTGTGGAGTGTGCAGCTTGTATATTTAGTCAGGAATTTTGCATGATTTCAACATGCAATAATGACTTCCTAGGTCTGTGTAAGGCTTGAAATGGAAAAGTTAGCGCAATGTTCTAAAATTTCAATTTGTTGCCTCATAGATGAATGCAAAATTGAGACTTTAGATGCTTTTTTTCCCCCCCCGTTTTGTTTGAATAAATTAAAATAAATTTAGTCAAGGGACACTAAGAACTGTCTGGACTTTTTGTGCAAAATATCCCAGTTTAGTGTCTTGAAACCAAATATTTCAAATGAAAAAAAAAACCCCAAACATTAAAAAAAATTGAGAAAGAGGCAACGGAGAGGCAACAAACTGAGATTTTCAATTACTGCACTTGATTTTGAATTAGAATATTATCCTGATAAGCATTACGCAGATCTTCCTGGCTCCCTTTTACTCTTAAGTGCATCAGAAGACATACGGTAATGAGACTCTCTACAGATAGACGCTCTCTACAGATATGTGAGGAATATCATCTTAGGTAGGGAGATCAAACAGGTTACTGCTAATTAGATAGGGGGGGGGAAAATGTGTCGAATTACCTTTGAGGAGAACTTCAGGTGAACCTCGGCTTCATCGGTCAGGCTCTTCTTCAACTGGGCCCAAGCCTCCCCCAGAGTCCTGAGAACAGATAATGAGCAGGGTTAGAGGGAGAGAGAGAGAGAGAGAGAGAGAGCTCATACTTGCTGAGTTTAATATCTCACACCGAGGGAGACCACACAGACTTTTCCATAAAGACACGGAAGAGGAGGGGTAGAAGAAAGCGAAGTGAAGCGGTAGTTGGACAAAAAAAAAGAAGAAGGCGGCGAGCGAGTCATAAGCTGGAGAGGTGGCAGGGTGAATCCTATCAGACCCAAACACACACACACACACCCAGAGAGACGGAGGGGGGTTCACCGGCAGGGCCAGTGCAAAAGTTCACAGATACACAAGCAACCAGTAAATCTGAAGCGCTGAGCCGGGGTCCACAGCCAGTTCAGAGGATGATTAGGATGTATGGGACATGAGATATGGCTCGGCTTATTCTCTCTGCTCAGAGTGCGGCTTTTGATCGCGGCCCGCAATGTGAAGGGTCGTATTGTTTCGAAGATAAGTGCTAAAACGAAGTCAGACGATTTGCGTTACGTAACGATTATTCACGATTTAGGCCGGACGTTTATTACGCTTCAAAGAAAAACGCATGATTCATCATTAGGGCTGATGGAAACTAGGGGTAGGAAAGTCTCCTCTTCTTCTTCATTTGGAGCATTTGTGAAGTATTGACTTGGGCCAAGGCCTGTCAAGCCGGGCTATCCTCCAGGCAGACTGCCACAAGCCACAAGGCTCTTGGTCCCGGACTGACAGTCTTTACGGCTAAGCGGGTCACTTCAAAGCGTCGCTCTGAATGGAAGACATGTGCGGAATTCCCTCAGACCGACGTCCAAAACATTCCTTACACCGCTGGAGCGAAGTCTGGCACCTGCGCCGCCTACACAGTACGTCAAGGACAGGCAGATAAGAGACTTGCACATGATAAGAATGGGTACATAATAATCCACAACATTTTCATACAAGTAAATGGTTTGCTACTCTCTATCATCAATTGATGTAACACAAAAGTGATTCAATTGAACCCAGACATTTCCCGGTATCTGGTAGGACTTTCCTGGGAAAATTCCTCTGCTGCACGGAAGTGATGTGTTGTACATTTCTGGTTTGCTTGGAATAAACAGAAGAAGAGCTGAGTAGTGAGCATGAGCAGCGATAGCCACCATGGCTGAACAGAGAAAGAACAGAGCGCCACCTACAGAAACTCAAACTGCGTCAACAGAGAATCCAAGAAAGAGGGGAAGTTCCAAAGCCAAAAGGTCATACAGGTGCGTTTTCCACCTTCAAAACACATGAGAAGCTAGAGGAACCTCGGGCCTGAACTCATATCTTATGCTTCCAAGCTGCAAAAAACATACTGCACCGCTCCAAATGTTATTCACAGTCAATAAGTTACATCTGCCACGACCCTGCGCTCTTACAGCGTAAGAGTCTCCCATGACAGATGAACCCTTGCCAACAGCATATCTCAGTGAAATAAATCGCCTGCCATGTCCTCCCCTCTATTCAGCGGAAGATACAGCGCATGATTGGTGGCAATGAAAAAAAGTGGTCACATGCCTCGCGGCCACGTCTCTACCGAACAAATGGTAAATTCAGGAATAGACGGCTGGCTCGGGGCCGCGGCCGGTCGGATGGTAGGAACCGACCAACAAAACAGCGATTGTCCAGGCTGGACAACAGTGCTGGCCCGAGGCAGAGCATAATGACAGTATTGTGTTGCGCTTTTCTGGGCGTGGGCAGGCCGAACTGGCTGGCATGATCTGGATTCTATATGGGACCATTCCATCCCACTCTACCCCCCTCCATTACAGTGCTAATATATAGAGGGGTGGTCTGATATGCATGTAAACAGCGTGGTTCAGGGATGTAGTGGAGGGTAAACCTGACTAAGCGTAGTTTGCCCGCCTTTTTAGGCTGATGTAAATCTTTATAACATCAAATTCAGAGTATACAAATCGATGTAAGTTGTATGAGGATAGGGTCTTTTCAGAATAAAAGCATAAAATAATGCTTTTCACTCATAGTTTACCTACCTTTTTATTACGGATGGGACGATACGCTTATTTCACAATACGATTCGATATGCGATATGGGTTCCCGATGCGATACGACCACGATACGATGTAATAAATAAAAGTGTAACTGTGCAGAACTATGTTTATTTCCAAGCCACAAATCTTTCTAGTGATGGCATTGGCTTGCTAGAATGTAAACAACAATATAAAAATGTTATTATAAAGTGTAAATGATATAATTTCAATGGAGAGTTTATGAAATTGTGATGGGCAAGCGGTCTCATTTGTGATTACTACAGCAGAATAAAATGGAGCTAATATCGCGATTCATTTTTGTATCGCGATATACTGAATTTCGATATATTGCCCCATCCCTACTTTTCATTTACCAGTATGTCACTAGTGTAGTGGCATGATGAAACTTTACTGATTATACTTGAATTACAATTTTGACTTTACTCAAGTAAAATCAGATCAAATCCTTTTTGACTCTTGCATTCCGTCACGTTGCTATGCGTTGAAGCCGCTTCCTCATGGAATCTCACAATAACTCTGCCGTCCTCGCGACCTAAATCACAGCTTCTGGTCTTTGTGGACCTCCTCGGCCGGCCACGGCCCTCTCAGCTTCCTATCACGTTACTTTCCGCGCTCCCGCATCCCCTCAGAGATCCAGACAAAGAGCCGGCCTCAGCATGATATCCCCTCTGCTGTCAGGCTGAAGAAAGGAGGAGTGGCTGCAAACTCTTTCTCTCCGCAGGGTTCCCCCCCCACCTCCCAACCCCATCACACACACACACAGCTAAATGGTCCGTCTCCTCAAATCTCATTGCCCTCATCTTCCCTCTCTCCCTCCCTCCCCTCTCCCTCTCTCTCTAATAGCTGAAGCATGCCGCAGGATGGAGATCAAAGGATCCAGTGATTTACAGGAAGGCCGTACTGTTTCACAGCTTCGCTGACAGGGCCTGCGGACCCAGACTCGCACCGGGATGTCTCGCCTGGTTGGCTAGTTGACTGGCTAGCAGACTGGCTGGCTGATTGGCTGACTAATTGGCTTGTTTTCTTGCTGGCTTGCCGGTTGGCTGGCTGGCTGGCTGACTTTCATCCATACATTTCTACTTCATACGTTCTAGCTGAAGTTGTTAACATAGCTCCCATTTGCTTTACTCTTATTTATATTCCATTTTTCTTGGCTGTATCCTTTTGCTATTTGCTGCTGCAGTGACCCAATTTCCCCACAGGGATCATTAAAGTTTCCTTTTATCTTATTGTTATTGTGTTTATCGTTTTGTTTTTTACTGATTTAGTTATTTATTACTGTCTCTTTAGGGGGCAACTTGTATTGTCTGGGCATTCACTTTTATGTAAAATTCTATCTGTTCTTAGTTCTATTTTCTAGTTGTATCTGTGTATCTCTTGTATTACCTTTTATTCCTATTATTTATTTATTCTTTTTTATTCAACTTTATTTCATTTAATTGTGGTACTTTTACATCACTGTCTCTTTGGGTTTTATTGTATGTAAAGCACTATGTAATTGTCATTTTTAGAAAAGTGCTGTACGAATACAGTTATTTTTATTATTGTTATTATTACAATATATAAGAAGTCAATGTATAGCCGGTTCAAGCCTCCATGTCGGCAAGCATCTGCCCTGCTGAAGTGTCCTCGAGTCCTTGGTTCTATTCTGTATCTGACCTCTGACCTCAAGAGAAAGACCCTTTCCCTCCATGGATACATAAAGAATCAGATTGTTATTACAAAACATACTGGAGGGCAAGGAGACCTAAAAACAGATCATTAACAACCTCATGATCTCCAAAGTGGCTGAATCATGGAAATTCTGGCAGAAAGCTTTTGCAATGTTGAAGTGGACATTTTTTATTTTTATTTTTTTTTGTATTGCATCACATCTTCCATGCAGGTTCCTCTTTCTGCTGGAAATCCTTCCAGGAGGAAGGTCACTCACCCTTCTTCCTGGCTCGCTAGAGGGATCTGGGAGAGCTTGGAGAGATTCTTGGCGTATTCCTCTTCTATCTTTATCCTGAGGGGGAAGTGGAGAGTTTTGTTACCACACCGCATTTGCAACACTCCGTCCGTCTCCATGTGCATTTCCTGCGTTGTGCAACCGAGCGATGTACATCAATGAGAAAAAAAAGGGGAAATAGCTTGTTTGAATAACAGCTTGTTTGGTTTTCATGGTAACTTGAAGATGAAGCGTGAAAAAAGGGAAGTTTGGGAGATTGCTGATTAAAAAACTGACCCCGCACACACCCCCACCCACACGGGCTTTTTACCTTTCTCGTACGAACTCGGCCATCTCTTTCTGCATCTGTTTCCCCTTCAGCTGTTTCTGCAGCAGAACCTCAAATCCTGTGATGCAGCCGTTGCCCTGAGGATCCTTCTTATCGGTCTGCGGGATCGACACAACAAAACACACGAGAAGCACGCTGAGCGAACAAACATGGAAACATCACACCTCGACCGCAGGGTTCGGTGACATAAACCGGCCTGCCTGCCGCATACCGCCTGAAATACTTAACGATAATGCGGCAGCGCTAGTTAAACGGTGCATTAACTTAGGCTGTTAGAGTGGAAACAGGCAAACAAAGCAGGCCAGGGTAGAGTTGGACTGATATATTGAGCCGATACTGACCTTTTCAGTGTGGTTCACCTCTGATATGATGCGGTTTGTTTGATTACATATTTATTGTAGAATTGATCAATACTCTACTGGTTGTCTATGGGAATCGATTCCAATATGACAGATTCCACACAATGAATAAGTTTTATTATCATTAGAGTTTTAGTGTCCCATGAAGGTCTAAATGCCGCTTCAGAGGGTTTTCCACCTTGAAAAGACTAAAATTCAGGGGGGAAACACTGAATACTTATAATTTTTGAGGATTTGTTTGGTATGAAAATGGTCAAATTTAAAGAATGAAAGCACACAACATCTAAAAATATCTGTATCAGCACCAGCCTTCAAACACTCATATCAATCAAACACGAGAACAGAGGCCACGTTACATAACTGGGAGGACTGAGCGCTGTACGGTTCATAATAAAAATTGATCCGGTTTGTTTTGCCATTCCCAGGCTCGGGTGTACAGTTCCTCCGCTGTGTTGTCGCCTCTGTGTGTGTATCGCTGGAGTGTGTGTTAGCACTGCACACCGCACCTGGCTGAGATTACACTGCAGGGGTGGGGAAAGCGTCCAAACAGGCCGGCGGAGGCCAGCTGGCTCGCACTGGTCCCACCAGCTACATGTCATGTATTATCCTACAGCTCTGTCTGTCGGATCTCGGTAAACCCCGATCCCGTTTCTCACTTTCGCAGCCCGTCTCAGATGAGCGCGGAGTCAACGTTGGAGAGATGAAAAGGATCCGGTGTTGTTTCTGTTCTCACGGACTTCTCAGGGACGCTAACTGAGTGATTTACTGGTAAGGCGAGCAAGACGCAGAATCACTTTACTGAAGGATTGTTTTCCTTCCTGTGGTTACACTGCAAAAACACATCCAGCTTAACAAGTCACTTCATCTAGTGCTGAGCCTTACAATCTTGCTTTTCTTAAAACAAGTGTAAGAATCACCATTGGGGTGAGATAATTGCACTTTCCAATGAAAAGCAACTTATTTAAAGATTTTTTTTAGACCAAGTGTCATTGTCTCGATACTAGTAATCTGCAAATTATATGATATGATAATAACTATGATATGATAATAACTCAACCTGTAATAAAATGTCCCACTAAAAAGAGTCAAAAATGTAATACGACCTGTTAATGGAGTAAATTGATGGAATATGTAATAATATCTTCAAACTGATATTGGAATAATTTTTTTATTAATGGGAGTACCTTTTTCAGTTATTACAAAATCAGCCTGAAGATGTTCATATATTATTTGGCAATCAATAACTCTGTAACTCTGTGGCTCTGTGTATGTGTTTATGCTTAGGGGAATTACGGTATGCACTGTTTAGGCAGCACAGAGCCCTAAGAACCAGGCGTGAAGGAAATCCATTGTGCGCTCATACACCAGGCAGTACGGTAGAGGTCAAGCCAGCATCATCCAACTGAACATCCACATACCAGACAGCAGCTTGGTGATTTTCTAACTGCAGTGGCTAAGTCGATGCATGAATTAAATCTGCAGTTCAGCGATGCTCTTAGTTACAGCAACACTGTGCTGCCACAGCACTTTGGTGTTAAGAGGCGTTATTAAAATCAACATAGTTACACTATGTTGTCACTCCAATCATCGCACTTGTTACATATTCAATCCGTTTAGAGGGGCCGCATTTCATTTTGAACAATTATTATATTATGTCAGCTCTTACAATATAAGTTGCTGCATGCCTTATTCTGGCTGGTTTCAACATAGACACTTGCTTTTAGAAAATGCAAGAAAAAATTCAGTAAAATACTCTCATCCCATTGGCAGAAACTTTCTGCTGATTTAAGAAAAGTACTATTCTAAGATGAAATATGAGACGACAGGGCTTGTTATGGAGATTTTTTGCAGCGTATTACTACATACTGTACTGTGCTGCAGCTAGTAGGAGTTGCAACGACATCAATAGAAGGTGTCTCTTCCTCCACAAGTCTCTGGCACAGCCCTCCAACCCCCCCCCCCCCCCGTCCCCCACACCTGTCCTCTTGAGCTACGGTGGCCCGCACTCGACAGAAACAATAAAGTCACATTTCCCAGCTAATTAGAGCAGCGATCCGGCAGAAACGTCTCGCGAAGAGGTAAGTGTGTCTTGAAATGCAAATTCGAGGAGGAGTTTTTGTTCCAAAACAAGAGTGCCAGCTGGAAAGTGAGTTTTGAAATCTAGGAATCTCAGCACCTGGTGAAGTAATCATTAAGTATTGAGTATTGAAAGAGATATTTGATGGTGTTTTTGTGCCATGGGGCAGTAAAAAATGTTACTTATTGCCCCTTTAATGTTATGGTGCATTTACCCAGAAGTAGTCACAGTAGCTCCACTCGTCCGGTTTCAGCAGCTGTTGCTCAGGCATACTCATTGGCATTGGGAACGTCACACAGTTAATCTGGAGGGGGGGGAGAGAAAGAGAGAGAGAGAGAGAGAGAGACAGAGAGAGAGAGAGAGAGAGAGAGAGAGGGGTAGTTTAATGGTAGTGGATTACAGTATCAGGAGGGTGACAGCTTCACTTTGATGAGTTTTACTGTACTGCAGGTTGACAGTGTGGGGTCACACGGTACACAATGCGTTGACAGACTGACAGAGTTTATATAAAGAAATATCTACACACACACACACACCCACCCTTGTTATTCAAGGTATTCCGCACTCTGTTGCTTTGGCAACACTCTTTCAATCCAAAGTAAAGAAGACATTTCCAATCGACCCACGACTGTTCATTCACTTTTCTCTATTCACCCCGTCCTTGGGGATAGTATTGTCGATACAAAAAGGGCTCTGCCTTGGAGCGCAGCACTCTGCACCTCTACCTTGGCCCGGAGCAATCAGCGAAATTGATTCTCAGAGATTGCCCTTAATTATCTCGCCGCAGTTAATTGTCTGCTCCCTCTCCCAGCAGCAGGAGTGTTGGATTCGTTGGCTGAATGGGTGCCTGCTGGGCTCTGCCTCGCTCCGCTCTGGGGTGACGCTCTATATGACTCCATGTATCTCACTCCAACTCTCTCAGTCTGTGTGTGTCTCTGTGCTCGGGGCTTTGTGCTGTGCTCTTATGTCTTTTCTCCAAAACCACCAGGGTGTTAGAGTAAGGTGGATGAGACCGGTATTATGTGGGGAGCTCATGTAATTAACGAATTACACCACACAACCTCTCCGCTTGGTAATGAAATGCTCTGTTGTCACCGCTGCCTTGGATACAATCGTACATGGTCAAGATTTGACAATTGACAAAGATTTGACAATTCGTTACTGATTGATTTAAGTTCAATTCAATACATATATGCATGTATTAATGTACTGTATATGCAACCACACACAAACACACAGCATCCAAATGTCCTTTTCTCATCTATTTCTATCTTTATATATGTCTCTATTAAATTTGTTTGATCCTGTGTTTGTAAAGCGTCTTTGAGCACCGAGAAAAGCGCTATATAAATGTCATGTATTATTATTATTAAAGCTGTGCTGCAGTTGCAAACCAAATGGGAGGTGGGGGGGGAGATGGAGAGAGAGAGAGAGAGAGAGAGAGAGAGAGAGAGAGAGAGAGAGAGAGAGAGAGAGACAGAGAGACACACAGAGAGAGAGAGACACAGAGAGAGACACACACACACACAGAGGGACACAGAGAGAGACACACACAGAGAGAGGGAGAGAGAGAGAGACACACACACAGAGAGAGAAAGAGAGACAAAGAGAGAGAGAGAGAGACAGAGAGAGAGCGAGAGCGAGAGAGCGAGAGAGAGAGAGAGAGAGAGAGAGAGACAGAGAGAGAGAGAGAGAGAGAGAGAGAGAGAGAGAGAGAGAGAGAGAGAGAGAGAGACAGAGAGAGAGAGAGGGTTTAGCAGAGACTCCGGGGCAGACAATAGAAGCTTTATCTTCTCTCACATTCATTCCAATTAACCTCAGGAGGTAAACAGCCTGGAGTGAGGATGCACTGTGTTTATATATATAAAAAAAAACTTTATCTGACAGACTCAGTCGCACCAGTGTACCCTTGTTTAATGCCAAAACCTCGCCTTTCATAACAAAATCGACAAACCCCAAAACAGCTCAGCGCAGAGCCAATAGTCAGATTTAAATGGAGGGAAGAGGAAGGAGAAGAGGCCTCTAATTCAAATGCATCTTGGCTTACGGAGCTTATAATTTGTTTGAGGCCTCCTGTTTAATCACTGCTGAGGTCCAGAGGTTGACAGCTCGCAGTACGCCAACACTGACCCCCAGCTTCTTTTTCTTTATGAAGATGAGGGCAAGACTACTGCCTTTCAACACACACA